>NC_143572.1:79967500-80267500 GCF_054136105.1 Typopeltis vanoorti
TTCCTATGTCAAAAGAAGAATTAAAGACAAGAAAAATCCTTTAATACAAGTAAGATTAAGTAATAAATGGAGAAAAGAAAACTAACGAATAACTTGCAAGAAATAAAAGTGTCGAGTACTGAAAAGTCATCTCTTGGCACACATGAGGAGACAATGAATGCATTATAGATGTGTAAGAAGGGGAGAAACCAGAGAAAAGAAGAAGGGGACAGCCGAAATATAATTTCTTACAGGAAGTGTTTATATTATTCGGAAGAGGTTAAAGAGAAAAGCCGTAAATAGGGTGATCTGGAGAAGGGAACGCTTCATATCCACAGGGATTATCCCTTAGATCAGGGATTCTCAACCTATGGTACGTGTACCACTGGTGGTACGAAAACAGAGTAAAAAATAAAAGGATTAATTAACATATTTTTTTACTCGCAACATGAATTAAGAATTAAAAATGTATGCACAAATATTTAAGTTCTTACAATATTTCATGCAACTAAATGAAGAAAATTAGATTTTACATTATCATTAAAAACTTTTGTATAATTATATACAAAAATAATACGCAAGTACAATTTGAATTTAATAAGTATTAATCAAATGACAATGACAGAAAGTAACTCGAAAATATTGATCGGACAACAACGGGAAACAGTTTGTCCGTTGTCGTTTGCTTAACCCCGAGCAGCAGTTACAGTTAACAAAGTAGTGGCGTGAGATTATTTTCTTTCAATGCAAGATTTTATTTGTGAAATTGTCATATTTATATGCAGTTTATGCCAGAGGGTTGAAACCGGAACATGAATAAGTGGTTAACGAGCACGGTCCTCAAAAAGATTGAAGCGAAAATGTGTGTAAGCAGGGGAAACAATTCTTCTCTGCCAGAAGCCACCACTTCGAATCCTAACCAACCGACGGAGGACATCGTTGTACTAGAATGCAACAAAAAGCCCCGTACAGCACAACGTAAATATAATCCTAGTTATTTATCACGTGGTTTCACGTATATTGGGAAAGAAACCGCACCTCTTTTCCAGTGTGTGATTTGTTATGAAACGCTATCAAAACATTCGAAGAAGCCTTCCCCTTTTCAAACGACATTTTGAAACCAAGCATGGCGATTTAAAACACAAACCTTTCTAATATTTCCGGAGAAAACTGTCCGATTTGTCAGCAAGGAAAATCCTCATTTTCAGGATTTAACACGAAGGCTCTGGAGGCATCTTAAGAAGCCAGTTTACGAATAGCTAAGACAGAAAAACCTCACACGATCTGAGTCATTAATATTACCAGCAGCTACAGATATGGTTAGAATATTTTTGGGGGAAAACGGCAGCAAAACAATTTGAAATGATTCCATTATTTCACGAAGAATTTCAGATTTGTCTTGAAATGTTAAGAAGCAGTTAACAGAGAAAGTTCAGGCTAGTAAATATTTTTCCATACAGTGGGATGAAACTACTGACATTACCAGCATGGCCGATCTTCTTACGTATATAAGATTTATAGATGGGAAAACAGTGAAGGAAGTGTTCTTGTTTTATGATCCACTGCCTGCTCGTACAACCTCAAATGAAATAATTTCAAAATTAGACCAATTTATGAAAATGAAATGGAATAGAATTAATGTGTTGATGTTTGTTCTGATGGAGCACGTGCAATGGTTGGGAAACACAGTGGCGTTTCAAAAATTAAAGAAATAGCTCCAAAAGCAAAATTTATGCATTGTAGCGTTCATCGTGAGGCTTTAGCCGCAAGAAATATGCCTGTTGCTCTGAAGACGGTTTTGAATGAAAGTGTGAGAATTGTTAACGTCAATAAGTCCAGAGCTATGAATTCACGATTATTTTCCATTTTGTGCAATGAAATGGGTGCTGAACATGATTTTCTTTTATTTCTAACCGAAAAGGTTCTGTTAATTCCTCTAGTGATTTTTATAAAGTTTGTCATCTTAAAATCAATATCTTTTATGTTCCTCTAGACGTAATTCGATGGATTTTTCGGTCTGGTCAAAATGAGGCATGATACAGTTGCATAAAATATGGCAAATCTTGTTGCGAAATTTGCAACAAGATGTTTTCAGAGAGTTCGAGTCTGGAAAGACATCGAAGAAGTCATACTGGTGAGAAACCTTTCCTCTGCGAAATTTGCAACAAGATGTTTTCCGACAATTCGAGTCTGAAAAAACATCTAAGAATTCATACAGGTGAGAAACCTTTTCTATGCAAAATTTTTCACAAGAAGTTTTCAAATAGTTCGGATCTGAAAGGTCATCTAAGAGTTCATACAGGTGAGAAACATTTTCTATGACAAATTTGCAACAAGATGTTTTCAGACAGTTCAAGTATGGAAAAACATCGAAAAATTCATATTGGCGAGAAAACTTTTCTATGCAAAATTTGCAACAAGAAATTTTCAAACAGTTCGCATCTGAAAAGTCATCTAAGAGTTCATACTGGTTGGAAACCTTTTCTATGCGAAATTTTGAACAAGACGGTTTCAGACAGTCCGAATCTGAAAAGGCATGAAGCTTTTACACCACAGAATCCTCTTCCATGCAATATTTTCAACAAACGGTTTCAATCAGTCAAGCCTGAAAAGACATCTAAGAACACATACTGATGAGAAAACTTTCACTTGTCGCATGTTCAGCTCTGTTTTCCACTCTAAGCTCCCTTGAAAAGCACTAGAAACGGCACTGTCTGACTAAAGAAAAGCTTTTTTTTGTGTAAAATATGTTGGAAACAATTTTCTGAATAAGGCAATCTTAAAAATCACATGACACAACATAGCGCAGATTACTCCTTTACATGCAAAATCTGTCACAAGAAATTTTTCAGTGTTCACACAAGCGAAACTTTTTCCTGTGAAATTTTCATCAAGAGTTACTGAAATAAAGAGCCAAAAGGCTTCACTTTGGCGATATAAAATTATTTAAATTAAGGGAATATTAAATCCTACATTATTTCAAAGCCGGATAAGAAACTCAAAGATAGAAATCTAAGAGTTTCTTGCCGAATATAGCAAACTATAAAAATTTCGTCCAATCCTAGCATGAGCTAAACATATGGTTCAATACCAGGGGCAACTCGCAGCAAAATTGGGTGAAGTTCCGATCACTATTCTTAGTATTTCCCCTAATGTAAAAACATATCTTCTTGGAGATGTATGATGTTTCACATTATGGGGGAATTTACTACCCAGATCGGTTTCGACTTTTGTTGAGGTCTCATCAGTTAGTAGGTAGACCTAGATAATAATAAGGTTGTAGTAAGCAGAACTTATATACTTTGCTATACGAGATGCCAAAAGTGGTGCACCAATACGTTACTGAAACAATGAGCCAAAAGGCTTCACTACGGCAATGTAAAATTATTATTTAAATCAAGGTGATATTTGTTATGAGTTGCCGTAGTACTGAACAATCTGTTGAGCTTATGCTAAAATTCTATAAAATTTTTATAGTTTGCTATAGTCGGCATGAAACTCTTAGATTTCTATCTTTGAGTTTCTTATTCGGCTTTGAAGTAATGTGGGATTAAATATCCCCTTAATTTAAATAATTTCATCAAGAGGTTTTGATGGAGTTCGCATTTGAAAACACATCTAAGAGTGTATACTGATGAGAAACATTGCACTTTTCAAATGTGCGGGAAAACATTCTCGCGAAAGGAACATCTCGTGACCCACTGAAGATTCAACACAGCTAATGAGTGTTAGGTCAATGTTTGTCCTTGTCACATTTGTACAATTATATTTGCATTTCTTCAAGTCGCTCTTTTGAGCACAACATAAAAGTAATCCTTGTGAATGGGTTTATTATTATTTGTTTTTCGAAAATAAATAATATATTAGTGAGAAGCACTGCTTTTCCAAGTGTCACCAAGTTTTAAAAATATCCTTAATGGACTAAAGGAAACGTTATTGCAAATTAATCAAAACAGTGCGAACGAAATGGATTTGAATATCAAAAAAATTGAACTCTTCTAAACATTGTTTAGTGCTATGCGGTATTGGGAACTTGCTGACACCCAGCAGGAATTTTCTGAAGTCACTTCAAGGGTTCACTATTTTTTTGCTTCTAATTTAGAAATAAAATCCTCTTTTAATAGATACGCTTGTTTCTCTAATTGATTACCTGGGATTTTTTTTTTTTTTTGATGGTATTCGGTCGGTTCCTTGTATATTGTTTATATTAAATAGATGGCTTCGCAATTAACGATGAAAAAAAAAGATGAAAAATCTGTTTCAGAGAAGTGTTTGAAGAGCTTGGTGTTTCTCGTACGAGGCAGATGAAAATAATTTCAGATCACTCTGATTATTTTCTTCTGAGAGAACTCTCAGGTGAATTTTGTACATGTTAATATCTAGTAACAATGAAATGTTTCCGAAGTTTTTAATGTGTAGCCACAGTACCCCCTCGTTCTTTGAAGTTCATATGTTTCAACACCGACAGAGTAGATAAGATCATGAAAGTGGGAACACAGCAGCATCTAGTATATGGTAATGCACAAATTCACTGTATGCGTTTTGGATTTTTTCATCCTAAATTTCAAAGAATTCTTTTTCAGTGACTCTTTAGAGATATAAAATTTTAGTTATGTTTTACTGTATTCATTATTGGTTTATTTATTTTTTAGTTTTGTTTACACAACCATTTCATACATTCCACGCTTTTTTCGTTTAGTGTGAAATGAGAATTGTTTTCATTTAATTTGCAGAAAAGTCGTGTAACAGAAATTGCTTAGCAATTACAAATTGCAATTTGGGCTGAGGAGCTGTAATGTTGTGAGAATATTTTAGTAACCAAATTGCGTTTAACAAATACTCGTTTTATATAATGTATAAGATTTTTAAAAATTATAATAAAGAGGTTTCGGACATGACTGTGTCCAGGGATATAACTGAAATTCTATTCTAAAAAAAAGCAAATTAGATCAAGTAATCACACACAGTACTTTATCTACTTAAAAATAAGACTTGTACTTCTCTCCTCGACTTATTGCTAATGAAAATATACTTTAAAATTCCTTAAGGAAACTTCACCTTAATGTGAACTGATGAGAGTATTCTCTTCTATTGATGACAGTAATTTACCTAATTTCTAATCCCATTTATAATCACTTTAAATTCATTTTTTTTTCATTTATTTCTCTCATGATGCTGTTTTTCTATACAAATTTTTCTTCCCTATATGGTGTAGACTACGTCATACCCACAAGGTTTCGTACCTGATCCGACCTATTTACAGAAGTGCAGGAGAACAATTCGAAGAAGTGTAGGCCATTATTATAACTTACATCAGCAAAAGGTATCTGATGAGATTCAAGACGATGTTTTGAAAAGTTCATATTGTTTTCTATTTTGGAAACATTCAGTCGAGTGTAAGTGCCAAGTGCATTTAGGGTCAATTATTAAAGTTTCAGGCATTATTTCATTTATTAATATGTTACAATCACTGTCTATGTTCATTGGGCACCTACAGATGCCGTTTGGTCACTCCGATGCTCGGTGATGTTCCACACCAGGCTTCGCCATGTAGTCCTGTTGTTTGCTTTTCTGGCAGCCTTAACTCTGAAGATCAGTCACACCACACACGCCATCCATCCATCTCATTGATGGTCTACCCTGCCTCTTTTTCCAGGAACTTTACCTTCTATTACTGTTCTGAGAAGTCCTCCTTCCATCCTTTCTATGTGTCCAAAATATTTTAACTTTCTTCTGTCAATATCCTTAAGGATCCTTAAAGTTTTACTAATCTTTTCTAACACCCATTCATTTGTACGCCTTTCAGTATATGATATCCTCAATAGCCTTCTGTAACACCACATCTCAAAAGCAGATATCCGTTTCTTATCTGATTTCTTTAGGTTCCTAGTCTCGCATCCATAAGTCGCTGTTGGAAAAACAACTGTATCTAAAATCCTCAACTTTGTTCCCATGGAGATAGATCCATCCTTCCAGATTTTAGGCAGTTCTCTGACTGTTGTTTTAGCCATTCCTAACCTTTTTCTGACATCTTCTGAACAGCAATTCTTCACATTAATAACGGATCCTAGGTACTCAAACTTGCTGACTTCCTTAATTCTTTCTCCAATAAGGTACCCTTGTTTCTCAAGAGCTTCTCTGTTTGTTTTTCCTTTGAGAATCATGTTATTTATCTTGCTAGGATTGAGTTGAAGTCCTCTGTTATTACTGATCTTGTTAACTTTGTTAAGAATTAGTCCTAGTTCTTCCATGTCATTACAAAGGAGTACTGTATCATCAGCATACCTCAGATTACTGATCAATCTACCTCCTATCGTAATTCCTGTTCTGAGTTCATCCAATGCTTCATGCATGATGTCCTCTGCATATATACTAAACAAGTGAGGAGAAAATAAACATCCTTGTCTAACTCCTTTTCCAACTTGAAGCCAGTCAGTCAATCCAACACCTGTTCTTGCTGTGGCTTCTTGTTCCTTATACAAGTTGGCTATCAACCTGATAGTGTGTGGAGGAAAACCCATTCTTTTCATTACTTCCCACAGTTTCACATGCTCAACACAGTCAAAAGCTTTAGAGTAGTCTAAGAAACACATTACCAGAGGGAGTCTGAATTCTTTATATGTTTCTATGATCTGTCTAAGGCAAAGGATCTGATCTCTGGTGCCCCTACCTTTCCTAAAACCTGCTTGTTCCAAGGGCAGCTCTGCCTCAACTTTGGGCTCAATCCTATTTAGCATGATTTTTAATAAAATTTTGCTTGCATGAGATATGTTTTTGATTTCCAACTCTTCTGTTATTAATGATCCATTCCTGTCTTTGATGACATTCAATTTAGGTTTAAACTTGTACTTTAAGTCACGAACTAAATAAAACACCCGTTTATAATTATGCCTTCTCATCTGGAACTCTATTTCTTCACATTTATTAGTATAGAACTTTTCCTTGTCCTGCTTGATGGCGCTTCTGATTTCTCTATGTAATTTCTTGTATTCTTCGGTCCCTGTGTCTCTTTGTTTTTCCAACCGCCTTCTTTTGATTAGTTCCCATGTTGATATCCGTGGGTGTTTTGGTTTTCTTATTGGACCGAGATACGTCTTCGTTGTATCCTGTATTATCATCTTGACTCCTTCCCAAAGCATTTCTGGTGAGATTTCCTCATTGGTCTCCAAAAAATCATCCAACCGAGTTGATGTTTCTTCTGTGAACCCACTAGGAATTACTCTAACATCCAATCTAGTGGAATGTGCCTGACCTGGAAGTTTTTGGAGTCTTAGTCTTACTTTGGCTCTTACCAGCTGATGGTCTGTACCACAATCTACTCCAGGACAAGTATGCACATCAGATATGCTTGTCTTCCACCGCTGGAGAGCTAGGATGTAATCAATCTGGTGCCTTGACCTATCAATGTTAGATGTCCAAGTATAGGTCCGTCGTGGATATTTCTGGAAGCAAGTATTGGTAATAACTAATCTGTTAGCACGGGCAAATTCCAACAGTCTTTCACCATGGGTGTTACGTTCACCCAGACCAAACATGCCACACCCCAGCGTGACTCTCATACTCTTTCCCACTTTTGCATTTAAGTCTCCTAAAATGCACAGTATGTCTCTCCTTGGTAAGCAGTCCAAAACAGTTTGTAAGTTTTCGTAGAATTCTTCACTCTCTTCTTCAAGTCTATCCGTGTGGGGTGCATAAACTACCACAATTGATACATTGGTAGGCTGAGCCTTAAGTCTAATGGAGAGTATCCTATCATTAATGGGTTATAACCAAGAAGGCTTCTTGCCTGAGCTGTCTTCAGTATCACAGCTACCCCATGATGTTTTGAGTCACCATCTGAGTAAATAATTAGCTTACCATCCTGTCTTTTGAAGTGACCTTCTCCATTCCATCTGGATACAATCACTGCATTATAAAATAATAAAACTGGTATTATGGGAAGGAAATGAAAATGCCACTCTCATGCTGGCTGCAAAGACAAAACACAAACTACTACAGTTAAAACTCCAGTTGCGCTGCACAGGAATGTTAAAACACTACTTCAATCCAAACCGAATGACCATATAAACATGTAACATACTGGCTGCTTTCACTCAAACACTACCCCAGACCAGTTTCGACCTTTATTGAGGTCTCATCAGTGAGCAGGTAGACCTAGATTGTTATATTATCTTTGTTATAAACATAAGTCACTACTTAAAAGCCACTAGCAGATAAAACACCTCCGAATAAAAAAATTAGAATAATCAAAGAAAGTATGATAGAATACAGTTGAATGAGATAAGAACGTGTGTATAAATAAGTAAAATGGATTATTGCAGCCTTTCTTTAGTTCAATCCCGAAAAATAATAATTTCCCATGTGATTACTTTTTCCGATTTCTGTTTATTATATGGCTGTTATTTAAAAATCGCATCAAAATTCAAATTATTCGAGTCTCACTCTAGTGTTTGCCAATGATAATCTAATCTCTCCACGAAGCGTAAACCCTTTGTGCTTCTCGCATACACGGCGCGAGAGAAGAATAGCTATTGTTCAATTGACCTTTATGCTTTTCATATTTAAAATTATATTACTTGATAAGTTAAAGTATTCGAAGTTATCCTACAATTCATTGAATGGGACGAATTAAGATGAACGCTGATTCGTAAGGCTAACTTAAAACTCTCATACATCGTTAAAAAAGCAACCATACGGTGAAACTGATTTGAATTTTGTAGCGCGGGTTGCATAAGCCACCCGACAGCAGACTCAACGTGAATTGGCACGCGACGCAACTGGTGTTTTTATTGTGTGAACAATCAGGATATCCGAAAGTGTTTTAATAACTATTTTTAGATTTTTAGAACTCGGAATGCTACAATGTCGTGTTCTTGGCTAACATCGCTTGATGCCACTTTCTTGAAATAAAGAAAAAGAAAATGCACAAATTAGTTTCAGATCAGTTCATTTACAAATGAGTACAAAATCCATTTCGTTCATTTCCACCCACTGGGACATGCATATGATCATTGATCAACGTGTTTTTTTGTGTGTGAAATTCTGCTGCAATCTTGATAAACAGGACCCTAGGAGCATATAAACGATCGAACAACAACGATTAAGGAAACCACATTCATTTGATTTAAAATTTTAAAATAGTTTTCAGTGGTCGAATATCAAAGTAATGCTGACGGCTTTCGTCGATGCGCTTAATAAGTTCATTCTTTTCCACATAATAAAAGCAAGTGGTGTCTCGTGCTTTTTTATGTGATAAACATATTTCCATGTGCACGTGGAAATATTCTCCAACACTAGCGGCACGTACATAAGCACTGCGACACTGCAGCACCCGAAAGGAAAAAAATAAATTTTGTTTGTATTTATAAATAATAACTGCTTACAACATTATATAAAAGCAATACAACGTGTTAAAGGTTACAGCTTATGTTTCGACATTGATTGAATAGTTAATAATTGGAATTGTTCGATTAACGCTTTAGATTACGAAACAAATGCACTGCGATCTAACGCAGTGTCAGAATTATCACGTTCTGCCAATTGCAGCTAATCTCGCCGATATTCGTTTGCGCTTGTGATTGCACGTTACAAGTGATTCCGACACTGCTCGTTTGGGCAGTGTCGCTTGCAGATAACTTGTATGCATGCGCGGTTTATTTCTGTGAGATGCGAAACTTATTATTGGTGTTTATTTGTGGTGAGGGTGAAATACTTTTAATAAAGCAATTTTTTAATATGTAAATTAATTTATTAATTGGTTACTGATTAGGGAAAATAATAATTTTCTTTTTTTTTTTTTTTGGAGGAGATCTCACAGATGTTTCTACAGCAAGATATGAGTGAGACGTGCCTTGGCTGACGTATTTATTTAATGAAAGAGGTTTATAAAACATTTCAGTTATTCCAGAAAACATAATTTACAGTACAAACAGGAGTTCAGTGCCGAGAGTTTTATTTATGTGATAAATAAATGAAATTTGAAGTCAAAGACACATCATGGGAGGTAACTAAGAAAAGAGAGTGTTGTAAATCGTAAATTTCTAGAAATACTTTACCTTAAAGATTCACTGTCCGTTTACTCGCCAATTCATCTGACAAAACGTTCTATTCATCGCACACTTGCCACCCCAGGATAAGCCTCACTCTCTTACTCTCAATGCTCACGTAATTTTGAAGGAAAATCTCTTGCGCTTATTTTCTGATTATTTGCAACTTTCGGAAAATTATCTCTCTGGTAATCTCTTCTTACAATTTATGATCCAGATAAAACCCCGTTCCCCTTTTCGTCATTATGAAGCTTTGGGAATTATATTCCCTGAACCTCTCCTTAATGCCGACTTCTTACACCTCCGCTATCTTTGTTACCTCTCTTCAAACCCTTTTCGAGGTTCTAATCCAGAAAATCCAAGAGAACGAAATCAATGCTTTTCTTGTTGAGGTGTTATTTTTACTTGGTTTACAATACGCCATTCCTTGTTTCACCAAAATCTTTTAACCTGTTACGAGATGCTGCACAGTATCCTCAATGTAATACAGAGTATTCACATTTCTTTCAATTTAACTCTGCTGAATTGGACTCCTAACTCATATCTTTAAAGGCAACCTTGTGTCCAGTCAATTTAAATCGTTCTGATTGGTACGGTGTCGATGGATATTTCTTTATATATAGTTTTCCTCAACAACAATGCATATCTTAGAACATCTGCATACGCTGTCCTCTAATTAATGTTGAACTGCTGTAGGAAATGTGATTGAGCCCTCTTCACTGTACGGGGAGAACTCGTCACCTTTTTTCAATTTCGCTCGTCAATTCCGTTGTTATTTTGATGATTTTCCCTTTCGCCATTAGAAGTGCAACCACTTTCGAATTACTTGATTTATATCTTGCTAATCCAGCATGAAATGTTTCCCACAACTTAACAATCTTCATATATTGCTGCTTGGTTTTAATGCATTAGCAGGCAAAATATCTCATGGCAGTAACCATACTCAAAACCTATAAAAAATAAAAAAAAACGAAATAATTAATCATAAAGTAACACTTCCTTTAGTAAATAAAATATTCTCAACATATTAACTATTACTTAATAACAATTATTATATGAATTTTAACCTAGAAATTTAATATTTGTAATGAACAGTGGAAACAATAATAACGCTAAAACTTTCAATGGACAATGACAGTGAATATTATCGCTCTTTAACATCACGATTATGTTAAGAAACCTGGCTTCGTTTGCCAAATGCATCATGACAATACAATAAGCTAAGAGACTTGGGGTCGTATTGCAATCGGAAGTTGAAGATATCTTCTGGAATAACACTCAGGATGACGATAGATTTGAACGCATTTCTTGCACACATGGAAACTGCAAAATAACGGTGAAAGTTTAAATGTGGCTTTTCATTCTTTGAGTGAATTTCTTAAGAAATACAACTTTATTCAGTTGGTTATGTATCAGTTATTACTCGACGAGCAATTGTGATTTTCAGTTGTAGCTAGCACGAACAGCCATCCTGTGGTTGATATTATTCTCTGTTCTTATTTCGTTGGATTTCCTTCTATTCATCATTGGAACGGATAATCCATGTGGCTATGCAGAGTTCCCTTCTCCAGATCACCCTATTTCTGGTTTCCTCTTCAAAAGTTTTACAACATCTTCCGATTAATTTTAAACACTTACTCAAGAATGCATATTTCGGCTGTCATCTTCTTCTTTTCATACTTTTATATACTTTCATAATCCATTTATTGCGAATCCTCAGGTGTGCGAAGAGATGTCTTCAATGTTTTACTCTTCCATTTATTGCAAGATTTATTCGATAGTTTTCTTTTCTCCATGTCTTTACTAATCTTACTTTTATTAAACGATCTTTTTTTTTCCCTTAATATTTCTTTTGCCATAGTAATTCTTCGTATTTTCACCGTACATCTTCCATCATCTTGGATAATTCCACCAAGTTATGAGTGATTTATTGTTCAATATTTTATCTCTAATCACAATTTTATCTTCTGCTTTGTATGTTCACACTGTCAACATTATTTTAGTTTTAGTTTCATTTATAAAGTCAATAACGAGATAAAACCTCATCCATTCTATCTAATGACTATTTTTAACCCTGCTGAGTTGATTCTCAGCTAATACAGTTACAACTTTCTTAGAAATCAAATACTTGCTAATCCTAATCTATGAAGACGGAACCTGGGAAGGTGAAAACCTGCAGACACAACACAACAATTCTTACCATTTCAGCAGGTATTTCGTCTGTTGCAGATTGGTTCCTGACAGGAAATTCATTGATCGCTCTGTAAATTTCTTCGAGTCGTATCTCTGGTGCAAGACTTCTGGTTCAGTAATTTCCCCGTTCATTTTTTCTCCATCTCATAAATCTTCAAGATATTCCTTCCGTCTCTCTGTCTACTGTCTTTTTGTTACCAGTAACTTTCATTTTTTTTTTTTTTTTGTTATGTCATCCTTCTTTACTTTTTGGTTTCAGGAGACGAAGTGGATTTGTGAGCACAATTTTTCGATATTCCTTACAGCACTTTTTGACATTTCAGATCATATTGAACTTCTTTACGTTACTTTATCTAATTCTCCTTGGCTTTTTTTTTTTTTTAAGTCTTCTTTAATCTACCTTCATAGTTTTCGGACCTGTTCCTTGTCTTTCACATTTCCTTTTACTCGCCTCTTTTTCGTTCTTCTTTTAACTGGAGTAATTTATTTGCTGTGATATACAAGGCTTTCGCAGTGGTAATTTGTAACTTGTAATACTTTGTGTGATGATCTTTTATTTAATTATATAGGATTTGAATGACAGCTTCACACCTGTAAGTTAAAAGTAAATATAATTTATTCCTCCTATAGATTTCACTCAATATGCCAATAGCTTGGTTAAGGGAGAAGACATAAAAACTAGAAACAACATTTAACTTCGGAATAAAAGAAAGATTCACGCACGTATAATATCACTTGCCATGGGCGGTGCTGCCCAGTAGAAGGAAACACTATTACAGTTCCGAGACTTAGGAATAGATATATAATTAATTAAGAAATTACAAATAATTAATTAATTGATCTGGAAATAAAGAATACACTAAAATTACAATCGATTAACAGCAATCACTTCTGGCAACTTAGAAACAGGCATACAGTCTTTTCTATTAAGATTAGGACGGTGGCGTAGAGCTTCACAGGATTCAAAAATAGACAATCAAATTTGAACCTGCTGTAGTGTAACAACCTAGTGCGGTTCCAGTGAGCTCTATGTCTTAACCTTCATAATCTAAATATGTTCTACCATTAGAATCGAAGAACATCAAGATTATATAACATATTTAGATTATGAAGGTTAAGACGTGGAGTATTTTCACACTGTGAAGACAAGAACAGGGTGTTTGATAAACAACAGGAAACGATGAAGCTGATTATGCATCTTTGATAGGTGGTACGAAAAAAGACAACTTCGAGGCTGACTGGTTTGAAGGTGATGCACAAATTATATCTGCGAAGGGTCCTTTTTATTTGTACAGATGTTCCTTTAAGGAATGGTATGATGATCCTTTTAATATCAGATTGCAATCTGGAAGGGGGATGATAATTCTCAAATATTTTCTCTATGAACGGCTTGCTGTATCTATGACGTTAGAGGTTCTCAACGTGTAGTACGCGTACCCCTTCGGGATTGGTAGTAAAATTTTTGGGGGTACGCCTTGAGAGCTCAGAAGTCGCTAGATCTAGTAACAAAGTAGGAATATCCAAATGAATGCAAAACAGCGAATCATGTCCATATGGCATCCATTTCAATCAGCAATAGCATAGTTCAATCAGCTTTTATTATACAACTGTTCGAAACTTCCCACCCCTCTTCTGCTGTGATATACTAGAGAATTCAATCCCACTTAAACGCCTACAACTTTTAAAGCTTCAGACATTGGTGAGAGAAAGAAAATTCTTCAATTTCAATTGCTCAAAATTACATGTCACCAATCCATTAGTCGCCTTCAATGGAAACGTACTCAACATTCCGTTTGACCATTTCAGATGGTAGTGTTCGGTCAAATCTCAATCTTTTCTCGCGGTTTGGAATTCAGATCTTTAAAATCTTATTTTCAGATGTCGCATTATTCTGGAACCTTTCATTAGATTACTGGCAGTCCTACTAGGAAAGGGGAAAATGAGTTGGAATCTTGCAGAAAAGATGGATTTAGGAGTTGAAATTTATCTGCTGATACAAGACCTAACAGAGCTAACTGGGGGTTTTGATGTAGTTTCGAAAATTGCCATCTACGCAATTTAGAACAGCATTTCAGCACTGTAAAAATCATTCAAAACACAGCAGAATTATAATATTATAAACAACAGGGAAAGGTAATCAGGCAATGCAAGGTAATAAACTAGTGCAGCATTACAAAAACCTTTCTTGTAGTGGGAGCAAGATAAAAAAATTATGAATACTTTAAAAGCGTGGAATCATGAACTGGAAGGAGGAAATAGCAGGATAGAATGAATCCACGGCATATCTCGAGGTTTCGAAATATAACCGTTTCATGCAGTTAGTGATGGAGGTAATCCTGTGGAAAGGGTCATAAATTTAGTAACCATGTTGGATAATGAGAGGGCAGACGATACCAGTTTTCAGACTGGTTGCAGGAACCATCTGAGATAAGAATAGCTGTGTCCACCAGAAGGCTATAAAATTCTTGAAAATCCACTTCAAGGAGTACTATATGTTAAAAAAAAAATTGAATGGAAGAGATCAAAAGATAGTGGCAATTATTTGATTGAGACAGCAAGAGCTCATTATAACAAAGAAATTGGTGTGAAGTGAATGGACTGAGAAAATACCCAAAACAAAAAACACCACGTAGGAATATTTGGTGGGCACCTTGGTATTTCTACGTAGAGATAATGCTAAATTTTGCTAAGGGTTTTGACAAGACACTCCATGGAATATTGGTACTCAGATTAGAACCAATAGGGATGGATATTAAACTGGTGAAATGAAGAAGAGGATGGCTTATGGACAGATACCAAAAATGTAGTGTGTGGAGAAGCAGAGTCCAGGATGAAACAGGTGACCAGTGGTGTCTGAAGGCACTGTGGTTGGACCATTATGGTTTAATTTGTACGTAAATGACATAGGAAATCATTTCAAGTTGCTTGCTGATGACGCAAAGCTGGGTAGCACAATAATTAACCAACCTGATGTAGAGAACCTGAAAGTATGATTTAATAAGCTGATAATATGGACAAAAGATAATGCATATCCGTTCAAGTCGGAAAAGTGTAAAGTTATGCATTTTGGAATTAAAAAATTACGAGCAATGTAATTGACGGAACTGTACACCAAGAGATTGATGAGACTAGGCACTTGGGGATGTTGATGGAGAGGGAGTTGAAGTCAGAAGTCATCGTAAACCCTTGTAGTGTTATCTGAAATGGTTCGAGTTCTACGGTCAGTTTTCCTTCCTGAAATTCCTGGAAAAAAAAAATCCTACTTGCTGTGCTGAAGGTCGACTATGTGGAGAACCGCCTACAAAAGATGTCTAGAAAACCCTACTCAACTCATACAGTCATCCAGTGTAGTCATTGTCAGCTCTAGGGTTTCTGCCTTCCCGATGTAAATTTTAGTGGTGCGCCCCTTACCTTTTTTAATGTACTTGAAATTTAATGGTTAAAAAATCCAAACATATATTTTTTTGCAAAATTGTGCACTTTGAAAAATACATATATTCACCTCCCACCTGGCCAGGATGTATATATACATAAAGCAAAATCTAGACAAGATGCATGCTATCCGTTGAAAGAACTTGAATAAATTTTTCCTTCATATCCATTAGAAGGTGCGATGATCCTTTACACTGAAGAGAACACTTAACCAGATTATCTCTTGATCATAGCTGCGTCTAAGTTGCCTATAACAGGGGTGGTCAGAGTTTTTGTAGCAAGAGCCGTAGTTACCTACCAGAAATTGTTAAGAGCCCCATCCCAAACGTTAAGAGCCACATTCCCATTCTTCCTTAAAATTTCTATGTTCGTCGATATACTTCCGCTTCTGCTTATTTTCAAGAGTCATGATGCAAAATATTCTATAATAAAATTTTAAAAATAAAATATTAATATTTAAATCATTTGGAATTTAAATTATTACCTTTTTATTAATATAAGAAGTACGAAATTCAGTAATGTGTCTTTTTAAATTTTCTGACAAGGTAATATAAATATATATACATTGCTGAACAGCATTTGAATAGCAAATTTCATCAAGCCACTAAAAACATTGACCAATCGAGCAGCGAAATACTGCTTATTAATTGATTGCCCCATGTCTGCTAGAAAAGTAAGAAAAATTATAAATATGTTTTATTTGTTAGTTGAGCCGCAATAAAACTTAAGAAGAGCCACATGCGGCTCGCGAGTCGCAGTTTGGCCACCTGGGCCTATAACCAGAAACACAGTTCCTGTTCTATGCTGGGTAACTGGACTTTCAACTACACTTGGTCGTCGACATACTACCGACTTCCGTTCTGGCTGACATGTCGTAAGTCGATCTGGTCGTATGTCAGCCATATATTTATTAACATATTTATTCTTTAACCTTTCTAATCTTTTTATCAATTTTATAATTTATTTTTATAATCTTTTAAATTTATAATTATGCATATTGTACATAATGTGAAAAATAGTACTGTACATACTGTACTGTAAACACAACAATATAATCTAAAATTAATGTAAAAATTAATAGAAATGAAATTTAAGAAATCAATTTTTAATCTTTGCTTGTGCTGGGTTGTGGATCGTCAGGGTCATCTTCTTGGGTTGAGGTGGGAGATGTTCTCTTGATGAGGAACATGCTGAGCTTTGTTTGAACAGTTTGTTTCTTTTTTTCTTCAGATATCTCACGATAACAACGCACAGCATCTTCAATGATACCTTTGTGAATCGTTCGACATGAGGGTCATTGCTTCGAAACTGGCGAGAGCTTTATTCATTTGCGAAAAAGAATCTGATAAACTCTTTCCAGTGAATTTCTTTTCTGCCCCTCTTCTTCTTTCTCTTCTTCCTCTCTCGCTTTTTCTTCTGACACTTTCTGTGCTTACAATTCAATCAACTCTTCATCCGAAAGTTGTTTTATTTCACAATCTTTACAACTCATCTACGTCTTCTATTTCACATTCTAATTTAAGATTTTTTTGCAAGTTTAACTATTCTTTTCTGTAATCACTTCCAGTTCCTCTCCTTTTTCAAATCCTTCAAATGTATTCGCATAACATTTTAGACACTTTTTCCAAATTCCCGACATACAATTCTTTGTTACACATTCCCATGCGGTCGAAATATTCTTGGTACACCGAGAAATGTTCTACTGCTTCCAAAAGTCTCGCAAAGATAAATCAGCATCAGATTCTATCGCTTCGATGGCTTGTGCGAATGTCGTACTGAGGTTGGGCCTTGAATGCTGAAATCGCACCCTGATCCATGGGTTGAATGAGAGCGGTTGTGTTAGGTGGCATAAAAACCACTCTAACATAATGTTGAAGGTCGTCCAGATGAGGAGGGTGGCCACGGGCATTGTCCATAATCAATAAAATCTTGAAAGGGATACCTCTCTCCGCACAATATTCATGAGCCTGGGGAATAAAGCAGTTCATGAACCAGTCTTCGAACAGTGCTGGAGTCATCCAAGCTTTAGGATTTAAGCGGTAGTAAACGGGCAGTGTGTGCTTGTTGATGTGCTTAAATGCACGAGGATTTTCTGACCGATAAATGAGGAAAGGCTTTAGCTTAAAATCCGCGGCATTCCCACCAAGCAACAAAGTCAACCGATCTTTAAAAGCTTTGAATCCTGGCATCCTTTTTGCTTCTTGGTGTATGTACGTACGATTATGCATGCGTTTCCATTGCAAGCCGGTTTCATCTACGTTAAATATTTGTTCCGGTAGATAACCTTATTCTTTGATTAAAGAGTCGAAACTATCAACGAATTTTTGGGCTTCATCTTCATCTGCACTTCCTGCTTCTCCTGCGACATGTACATTATGCAAAGCAAATCTTTTTTTAAAATGCTTAAATCCAGTACCGCCCTGAAAATCTTCTGCGTAATCGTCTTCGGCGCGTGATTTTAAACTCCAAAACAGACTTCTAGCCTTCGCTTGCACTGTGCAAAGGCTCATGGGTGAATTTTTCTATATTAAATCTTCCATCCACATAAACAACAATTTCTCCATTTCATGGATGGGTCCCTGTCGTTGTTTGGTTAAAATTGTAGACTTCATAGGTGAGGAACCTTTCAAAGTTTCCCGAATTCTTTCGTTGTCCTTAAGTATCGTCGATACCGTGGAATGTGATAACTTTAAGTCACGTGCTATCGTATTCACTTTCTTTCCTCCTTCATACTTCTGGATAACTTTCATTTTACACTCTAAATCAATAGTTTTCCTTGAATTCTCAGCTGGCGTACTTGTAGATGAAGCATTTTCCTTTTACTAGACATTTTATGGGTAGTATTTGAGTAGAATTTTAATTAATACACCACACGCTACAGGTGCTTGAAACTGAGTGTATGCGAGCGATAGTTATCGTACGCGCAGCTGCCTGATTTATTATTAAATTATTATTTATTTATTATTATTTTTTTGTGTGTGTGTGTGTGGTCGTAAGTGCGGACGATCGTAAATCGCACAGGTCGTAAGTCGACGGCGCGTGATTTTAACGTGATATAAACTAGAAATATAGAAATTATTTTATTTTTGTTTTCTCCTCTTATTGCAAAAATTTTAATACCAGAACAAAATCAGAGATCCTTGCATACTTTCTTCACTTAAGTACTGCATCACCTTGGAGAACCAATGCCATTTTTAATTATTTCTTCTGATTATGTCTAATCACTTAATTGGAGATCTTAATTGAAGATAATTATTCGAAATATTTTGAAGGGAAAAAAAGAGGGCTGTTGACTTTCCAGATTTTGTTATTTTTATTTTTAGTCAAAATCAAATTTCGTAGAATACTTCACAGATTGCCTGAAGGACGCCTTTGCTTTGTAGATAATAATATGAAAATCTTTAATCATTTCACATGTGAAGTGAAGATTCTGTGAAAAGTGTGAAATGCGCAAGTAGAGGAAAGGAGATATTTATTATTCGTTTGCTATGGGTGGACATGGCAGTGGCAGTGGAAGTGGAATATTTCCAAACGAACATAAAATTTAATCATTCGGTACGGGACACGTCTCATATAATTTCATCATATGTATATTTATTTATGTGGCTTCCACACACGAAAGGTTAATCACGTGACATGCATATTTTCCATACATCGTAGTAGTGCAACGTAAAATAAAAAGTAATCTGCAAACCTTATTTACTGCAATAAATTTTGCTTGATAGCATTTTTTGTCGACAATATTTTTAAAAAAATGTTTAACACAAGCGCCGAACAGGGCAGGTCCTTCACCTTCCCCCTAAAAAAAGTGGAACGCTTCCGCAACAGATGCACTATTATTTTAATAAAAATATTTCTTTCTTTCTTAAACAACTGCATCAAATAATTGATAAGTTTTTGATAAAAAAAAATTGAAATTGTGATTATTACAAACTAAGAATTTATTTTGACATGAAATGAGCCCGCGACGGCTTCGCACGTGTACTCGGCTCTATTTATAAATAATTCAATTGTTGCTTGCTGAGCACACCATAGATGTGTACTTATTCCTCACGGAGGTAAGCATATTCAAAATTTAACCTATGACTTTACAAATCAAAGAAGAATGTATGCCTTTAAGTATTTTTTATTTACATTTATTTTTTTTTGTCTTACCAAATTTTTGATTTAGTAATTTTTTTTAATTCATAATGTTACCCCTGGAACTGAATTATAAATAAGTACTCCATCTAATTTCTATTGGTTTCAAAGTTTTCACAGTATTCAATATCTGTTACTTCATTTTACCGTTTGATAAAAGAAGTAAGCCAGTAATATTGTTGTACTCGCCGATGCAGATACTTCTAATTCCTGACGTTTTATTTTGCACTCTACAATCGTTTGTTCAGTGTTTGTTGACATTATTTTCTTCTTCTTCTTCTTATTGTGCTATCTTCTATTGAAGGTCAGCGACCATCTTGGCGAACAAACTGCGCTCTTGTGCTAATCTGAGCAGTTGTGCACTGCTCTTTCCTGTCCACATCTTGATGTTGTCAAACCATGATATTCTTTTTCTTCCTCTGGTTCCTTTGCCATCAATTCTTCCTACCAAAATAGTTTGTAGAAGTTGGTATTTGCTGTTTCTCATGATGTGACCAAGATATGATGTTTTTCGTTTCTTGATTATTTGTACAAGATGTTTAGCTTTGCCAATGGATTTTAAGACATCTTCATTGGTAATTTTTTCGGTCCATGATATCTTTATCATTCTTCTGTATAGCCACATCTCAAAGGCTTCGATTTTCTTGATGGTTGTCGCCTTCAATGTCCATGTTTCAACTCCATAGAGCAGAATAGACCACACGTAGCATTTCGGCATTCGGCATCTGACTTCCATGTTTAGGTCTTTATTGCAGAATAGTGTTCTCATTTTCATGAAGGACTGCCGTGCAACTTCAATCCTTGTGTTTATATCTATTTCTGGATCCCACCGTTCATTAAGCCAGCAACCAAGATATTTATATCTTGACACTTGATCAATATTTTTCCCATTGAGTGTCAGTTTCATTGATGAGGCTGGATGTTTGCTGATGATCATGTATTTTGTCTTGTTGATGTTTATATTTATTCCCATTCTTTGGCTTTCTATGTATACTCTGTCAATGAGTTTTTGGAGATCCATAATATTATCTGCAATCTGCATATCGAAGGTTGTTAACAATCTTTCCATTTATTGTGATTCCCTCTGAACATTCTTCCAATGCTTTTTTAAAGATTACCTCTGCATATATGTCGAACAGGAGTGGTTAGAGCACAAATCCTTGTCTCACTCCTCTTTTGATGTTAATATCACTGGTGTTAATGTTGTCTAATTAAACGGTAGCTGACTGATTCCAATACAGATTTGTTATTAGTCTTATGTCTTGTTCGTCTAGCCTTATTTGTTGAAGGACTTCTATTAAGTTAGTCTGTCTGACTTTGTCGAATGCTTTTTCAAAATCTATGAAACACATAAAGACAGATTTCTATTTTTCTATGCATTTTTGTATCAATATTTGGGTACAGAAAAGGGCCTCTCTAGTACCAAAACCATTCCGAAAGCCGAATTGTGTTTCACTTAGAGTTTCTTCACTTTTTCTATAAATACGATTCTAAATTACTTTCAAAAATATTTTTAATGTTTGGCTCATTAGACTAATAAGTTGGAAGTCACCACAGGAATTCGCTTTGGGTTTCTTTGGGACAGTGATAAATGTAGATTTGAGCCAATCTAATGGAAATTCATCACTTTCATATATTTTATTAAATAGTTTTAAATAGACATTATTTTAAGTTGTAGAAATTCTAATCTATATTTTCACCATTTAAAAAACGTTTACATCTATGCAACAACAACAAAAAAGTTCAGTACTGTTAGTTTTTTATTCCTTAAAAAATTACAAATATGACGACTTTTACTGCTGCAGGAAATAACTTTTGTCTTAACAATAATCTCCTCCGCTGCAGATAAAGGCTAAAAGCCAGAACCATCCACAGGCTGTACATAGAGACAGCCTGCCTCACGGTGCCGCTTAATATGGTCGCACGTTCGACCATATTGTGGTAGACAACGTTGCTATGCTAACAATTCCTGTTAGTGTAGAAAATGCGGAAAGAAGTTTTTTCAAGAGTAAACTGATTAAAAATTATTTGCGAACAGCAATGACCCAAGAAAGATTGCTTGGTCTGGCAACTATATCGATAGAGGCGGACATAGCTTGTAATTTAAATTTAGAAGTGCTTATAAACAGTTTTATTGTGCGATATCCCCGTAGAACAAACATTTAATTAATATTATTATGTAATTGTTTTGCATTAATGTTTCTCTTGTAATAAAAACAAAATAGCAATTGGAGATTTTCTTATATTTTTGTCTTATAATCCAACAGGGCGATATTTAATTGTTTGCTTCAGAGCGAGATCTAATCTGGTGATGGCCCTGGTGATATGTTAAAACTAAATAAATCGTTTAGCAATAATGGGTTTAAAATTAATACTGACAAAACCAGATATATGTACTTCAGTTTACCAGATAATCTAGATCACAATATAATCATAAAATGGCATAAAAGGAAGTGTCGAATAGTTGAAATGTTCTGACTGAATTATGCCAATCATAGTGTGCATAACCTTCTTTTGTGTGAGTCATGCAATAGATTTTTCTATGGCAATGAATGTCTGAATTTGCACATACAAAATAATATTTGTTCAAAATTCCATCATTGCGGACAATGTTTGGCTACTTTCTCTACAGATAAAAGCCATGTCTGTCCATCTGAAAATTTCTGCAGTCACTGCAAATTAGTTCACCCCAAACAAATGTGCTATGTGCAAAAATCTGAGGTCTCAAATAAGCCAATTTCTATGATTTTTTTGACACAGAAACTATAGCAAAAAATCATCATCATATTACAATCTTATGTATAGCTGATTTTGGTAGTCATGAACATGAATTCTGGGGTGAAAAGTGTGTGGGTCAGTTTCTAGATGAGTTGTTTTCTGTCAAGAATATCATGAAACGGGGACAAGATAGTAGGTAAAGTACCCATCAAAACAACAATTTTCGTGGTTTTGACGGGTACTTTATTTTGAAATATCTTTTTTCAAAAAATTTCCAACCCCTGTGTAGTGTTTGATGGATCGAAGATACTTGCTATCTATTATGACCCATTAAATATCATATTTCTTGACAGTTTTTCCTACATAAGTGTCATTCTTAGGAAACTACCAGCCATGTTCGATCTCCCAGAAGTTCGTAAGGGTTTCTTTCCTCATAAGTTTCACACATCTGGTTCTCTGGATTATCGTGGAGTCATCCCCGAAAAATCATATTATTTCCAGCGAAAATTTATCAATAAAGAAACTCGTACAGAGTTTGAGACTTGGTACGAAAATCAGCTAGACACTGAATACTATCTGAAAGTGGAACTTTTAGCTTATACGAAAGATGACATGCATGTTTTGAGTGACAGTTGCAACACGTTTCGCACTCTCTTCATGCAGCTCACCCAGATTGATCCCTTTCTCCATGACATTACAATTGCAGGAGTATGTTTGAGAGTATTTCTCCAAAACTTTTTGAAACCTAATACATTGACCATACTTCCTGCTCGGGATTACATAGGGGCAAATGTACAAAGTCGAAAGGCTTTGCCTTGGCTCAAATGGCAAGAACAACAGAACAACATAACCATACAACATGCACGTTCTGTGGGGGAAGAAGTCCACATCGGACCTTATTTTGTCAATGGGAAATGTGGAAGCTTAATTTTTGAACATTACGGTTGCTTCTTCCATGGTTGTCAATTTTGCTATAGAGCAAATACCAACCATACAGAAATACAAACATAACCCTTTTTGAGCAAACAAAAGATCGCGAAAACTATTTTCGTAGCCAAGGATTCGATGTGATCTCAATTTGGGAATGTCAGTTTAATGCAGAAATTTCTGAAAACACAGCCTTGAAAACCTTTATTGCTGCTCTCAATATTCCAGATCCCATATTACCTCATAGTGCTCTGCATGGTGGCAGAACCGACTGCTACAAAATGTATCACAAAATTCAGTCAGAAGGGGAAGTTATTCGCTATTTGGACTTCAATAGCCTTTATCCATGGGTAATGAAATACCAGGTATTTTCTATTGGGCATCCCGAAGTTGTTATCGATAATTTCGACTATTCTCCTGGGGTATACTTTGGTATTTGCCATGCAAAAGTCGAAGCACCTACCGATCTCTTTTTACCGGTTTTGCCCATCACAGTTAACGAAAAATTAATCATCCCCATGTATGGAAAGTGTGCTTCCAAAATGGCCCCATTATGCTCTCATATGGACCGATCATTTACAGGTTATTGGTGCAGTCCAGAATTAGATTTAGCATGTTCTCGCGGTTATAAAGTTGTTGAATTTTACGAGGTGTGGCATTTTTCTCAAAAACTTGAAGGGGAAGAAAACTTCTTTGCTCACTATATTGATACCTTTCTGAAGCTGAAACTGGAAGCATCTGGATGGCCTGAAGGTCAAAACAGACAGGCTTATCTGGACGAGTTTTTGCTAAGGGAAGGTGTTATGTTAAATAGTGAACACATTAGTAAAAACCCTGGTAAACATTCACTTGCTAAGCTTTGTTTGAATTCTCTATGGGGGAAGGCTTGGCATGAGAATGTTAAGAACTCAGACTCAGGTGATTTCCTCTTATGAAGACCTCATAGAACTTTTTTTAGATAACAGTAAAGTTATCCAAGATGCCAGGTTAGTTTCAGAAGAGCAGATGATGGTTGCCTACTCGCCTGTTGAAGGCACTGAGCCTGAAAATAGGAAAGGGAATGCTGTCATCTCCTCATTTGTAGCTGCCTACGGTAGGATCAAGTTATATGAGGTCATGGAACCTTTGCAAAGATGGCTTTTATACACAGATACTGATTCTGTTATTTCATTGAAAAACCGGGCGATTACTCACCTTAGGGAGCTAGGTGACGAACTCGACGGTGACTTTATTGTTGAGTTTATTACCACAGGCCCCAAATCTTATTCCTACAGAATAAGATTTGGAGTAGGATAAAGTTATATGAGGTCATGGAACCTTTGCAAAGACGGCTTTTATACACAGATACTGATTCTGTCATTTTCATTGAAAAACCGGGCGATTACTCACCATCCACTGGTTGGCGGGCTAGCTCGTCACCTAGCTCCCTAAGGTGGGGAGCTAGGTGACGAACTCGACAGTGACTTTATTGTTGAGTTTGTTACCACAGGCCCCAAATCTTATTCCTACAGAACGCGGGGGGGGGGTAAGATTGTGACCAAATGCAAAGGCATTACTTTAAATTCTGGCGCGGCCACTGAGATTAATCTGGAATCTACGATAACAGCAGTAAGGGGTGAGCCACAAAACATCCAAATTCCTGTACCATTTTCTGTCCACAGAGACAAATGGAGCTGTCAACTCAAAACGACCTCCGTAACAAAAAGATTTGGATACACTTTTGTGAAGCGCATATTGTCAACAGACACATGCACTTTTCCCTATGGGTATTTTAAAGGATAATTCCTTACGCGATGGCATCTTTTGCTTAATTCCTTAAGCGAAAGATGCCATCTATGGGACAGAAAACTAAACAACATTTTATCTGGTAGGTAAAAATCCATGGTTGTTTCCCAACACGATAATTTGCAGTGTCGCCCTTCTCTTGTACTGTTTTCACATCAGTGTTATTGTTACTATTATTCCACAATAGCTTTTTTTTTTCTTTTCTTAAAATTAAAAAAGAAAAATTTCGTCTTGGCATGATTACATGGTGACTGTGATAAAAAAAAATATTGACAAGGATATTTTTTTGATATTAAATCAAGTATCTATTTGTTTTTACATGATCTCTGATTATATAAAAATAATCACAGTCTTATTATGTTATCATTTTTGATATGTTCATACATCCATTTACATGCATAATTTCGGGAGCTACTCAGTTAGGAAAAACAGCATTCGTGTTGTCTCTCATAGAACATTGTAATCAACTAATCAAACCACCATCGGAACAGATCGTTTACTGTTACAGTGAAAAGGAAGATAAATTTAAAAAATTTACCAATATAGAATTCGTGAATGGTTTGAAGTTACCTGAATTTAATTCTAATGTAAGAAATTTACTCATAATCGATGATTTGGTTCACTAGGCTAAGGACTGCACAGAAATAGTTGATGTATTCATAAAAGGTTCACATCACCGTAATCTTAGTGTCATTCTACTAACACAAAATTTATTCTGTAAAGGTACACATTTTCGTACAATTTCTCTCAATAGCCATTACGTTATCGCTTTTAAAAATCCCCGAGACTCTTTGCAGTTTTCTCATTTAGCTTCCCAAGTATTTCCAGCACAAACGAATGTATTAGTTCAGATTTATAACGATGCAACACGCGAATCCCACTCATATTTAGTTTTAGACTTTATACAGGAAACACCTGATATTTTACGGTTAAGGTCATGGATTTTTCCAGGAGAAGAACCCAATACAGTATTTATCCCTGAATGGCTGATAGACTCAAACGCTATGAATATCTCTCAAGTACTTAACTCATTCCTCTCCCAAACAAGCAAATGATGCTTTAAAACATTGCACCTCCAGCCAAATCACCACACTCTGTGAAATCTGCAATAATATTTTATGTGGAAATATTCCACTAAAACATAATCAGAAGTCATGCCTACGAAGGAAAAAAAAATTATAAGAGCACTAAGTAACAAATCGCTTCCCTTCATTACCAGAAGAAAACTGGTTTTACAGCACGGGAGAGCACTGTTCCCATTATTAGGCAGTATCATTGTTTCTTTATTGACTTCACTTATTAGAAAATGAATATGTTTAAAAAGTTTACCCTTCTCCAATCACCAGAGGAGCGTGAACTTTACACACTCGATGATGAAATGAGTGCCATTTTAAAAATAAGAAATAAACATGCAGATGAAAAAGTAAAAGCATATTTAAATGTTCTGCAAAAGTATTTAGGGTTGAAAAACCAATTGGCTCACACAGAAGGAGAGCAACAGGAACATAGACTACCACGTCCAGAACCTTTATTGAACAAACCAAATACCCAGAACCATTCCCATCAATGTCAGCTAATCCCAGTGAAGAAAATGCTTCCACTCCAACCCCTCCCCTCAAGAGAGCTCGAAGGCGTACCAAATTCATCTCTTTATCTCCCCGAAAGCTGCGTGGGAATAAGAAACTGGTGTGGAAAAAATGGTAAGTGAAAAAAACATTTTTTTTTAAATTATTTTTTTATTATTATCAGTAAATGATCTCTAACAGCATTAGTTATTACAATATCATTTAACCACAAATCCTTAGAATAACATTTTCTAATAATATTTTGCATAGAAAGACCACGACATCTCAATATTAAAAAATACACACAATGCAAACCACACGCGACAGATTCCTTAGCTTGTACAGCTACAGAATTATAATGCCATTTATTAGTGTTGATATTCAGAAAGTTAACAATATCGTTTTCGGGTGGACGACTGTAGCTATCGAAAAAATGACCATGTTTGTCTTTAATATACATAGCTTGCCAATGTTGTCCTGGCAACCAGGTCAGATCTGTGTTCACGACGAACATCGACTGTCGTTTTCTGATCGGATATTGTGGCAATTCATCACGAGCACAAACTCCTAAACCCACTTTTCTCGTGGTGGGTTCTAACTCTAGTATGCTTACTAATTGTTTAGTGTTCATAGTCCAGTATCACAGAACGATCCTTTGTTACGGTTAACGTACACTCAAATTCTGCATAAAGAATCATTGTGATGTTTTCAGGAAGAGGTTGAGCAAATTTAACTTCGAGTCGCACGCTTCCTCTTCTTAATAGGCTGATATGGGGGGGGGAACGGCATTTTGATCTGGTGATAAGTCAAATCCATAGAGAACGTTTCCCTTTATGTATTCTTCATAAGAAATGTCATTACCACAGTCTCTGTTCCATTTGCCAAGTGATGTGAACAGTGACATATAACGTCTGTTGTAATGCCTTTCTTTGAAGTTCGGAGTCAAAGGTTGTGAGGGATACTGAATACCATCAGCTGTCACCACAAGAAAATTCAGATTGAAATGATGAAAACTAAATGGATTTCTGTTGAAAGTGCCATTAAATCCATCACTAGCGACCAGTCCAATAATTAATCTGGATGGTATTTCACCTAGATACAGATTGTCTCGTGTGGCATCTGACATACTCTTGGGAATCGAAAAATAAGACACTTACAAGATTGATGGGATATACCATGTTTGACTTGTCTAACACAGACAGGTGAGCCAGTTGAATCTTTGAATTTATTTTGACTTTGCGAACAAAAAGTGTAAACTCTTCAATTTGCACTTTAGCCTTAGAATCAGCATTTGCCGTCAGTAAACAAAATTTGGGAGAACTGCGAACCATACGCACACTGACAGTAACGTTATTGATCAAGTACCGGTCTTGATGCATGATGATGTCAGCATGTATTCGCCTAAGCATCTCGACACTTTTCGATTGGTAAATTCGAGCTTGTCGTCTACGCATCCCACATTCACTTTTGGTAAACATATCACTAACATTAGCCACATCATCTTTAACAAATAGTTCATTTGTCAGCTGACTGTTTTTAGCATCTCTGTCATAATTTAGTAGGTTTTCAATATAAGCCCTATAAGGATACGTGTCTGATGCCACATTCACTAGTTTATCTTGGAGAAAAAAGTCAATTTGACTGAACAGGGAATGGAAAAAATTAATCACAACACCAACAAAAGAATCTTCGATTGGTTTATTATCATTGTCAGTGATGCGCACACGAACGCATAGGTATGATTTTCCCAAATCCAAGTATTCTTCAGCTGTACCTGGTATGCAAAATTCCACAGGACCTCCACTGTCAGTACTGGATATTGGCTGGTAGGTGACATAGGAACTTCTTTCCCCACACATGTTGACACGAGGGTGGGAAAAAAGATCTAACTCTGACATCATATCCTCAGCAAAAGATGTCCTCTCGCTTGAGCTTTTTAGTATTCGTTTTTTTTCTTCTTGCTTCCTTGACCTCTCTGAAGTAATCGACTCTGAGCCTTTTCAGCAATGGTTTTCCCAGCTTCTGATGCTGTTTATAAAGGCTTGACGTACAGGTACCCCTTCCAATACATCTCCTATCATATGCTGACCGGCTTTTAAGGCTTGACGACTGACAAATTGAGCTGCAGGTTTTAAAAGTGGAACTAGAAAGGAGAAGGCACTTCTGAAAATGCTACATAATCCGTACCCACGCTGTATTGGGGGCCCCCGTAAACATTTGAGCCCCACCTGCCTGCAGTGTGTAATATCTGAGATAATCAGTCATCCTTCACTTGTCGGAACTGTAATTTAACTATTGTCTTGCCAACATGAAAGTGGAACAACTCGCCGCTGTCAGAATGAATTTCAATGCTAATTGACTGAAATGTTTGTTTCCGTAGCGGATAATAATCAGGGTGAGAAAAAACGAAGGAACACTTGGTGCTTCACTGATCAACTCGTAACAATGGTGCACATGTAGCACCAAATATCTGTTCTTGTATTAAATCAGAATAAACAAAATATGCGGCTACACCCCTCTTTATATCAACTGGATATTTCCCTGTGATCATACCTTTCAGTTTAACACCAATCTGATTAAAACCCAGTAGAAGGCCCAAACCCGAGGCCTCCTTGGGAAACAACAGGTGTAATCTTTTGGGATTGTCAGAGAAATGGTGTTGTTTGGATTCTTTTTTCTAGTAATCACAGAACTCACATCAAACACTTCTTGAAGAAGTTCAGAGGGTGAATTGTAACTGCCATGGGGAATCTTGTACACTTTGTAAAATCCTTCTTTAGACTTTTCGAAAACTTTACTTCCTGTGATGTTGTTGTTGTCGATATTGTTGACTCCTCCAATTGCACGTATCATATGAAACTCATCGTAACCGGAATCTATGTTATTAAATTCTCCCGGAAGATGAATTTCGGCAAGAGCAACTTCCCATTTACCTTTAAGTCTGATCTCGTGTGGTAATTCCGCTTGAAATTTCGTTTCCGTGTTTGTAGGAAACATTTTCATTCTGACGTTACTGGAAAGGGTTAAGTAAAACATCTTCGCTACGAACCCAAGAATTATACAATGAGGGATAACCGAGCCACTTAACAAAATACTGAAGCTTTCCTTTCTGTTTGTGCTGCTTAAGTATTTGTTCGATTAGATACACGTCTTCCGGAAGT
This sequence comes from Typopeltis vanoorti, assembly GCF_054136105.1. Lineage (NCBI taxonomy): Eukaryota > Metazoa > Arthropoda > Arachnida > Uropygi > Thelyphonidae > Typopeltis > Typopeltis vanoorti. Next base: position 79,997,447 of record NC_143572.1, read on the forward strand.
TCATTGGGTATATTTAGACTTTTGCAACTGAGGTTCATAGAAAGTTCCCTCCACTATCTCTCCCTCTCGACTGCGAACTCTATATACTATAGGGTTTCTATTAATAACCTGAGCAATAGTGAACAATTCTCTGTGTCCAGTTACCCCCATACCATTTTCTAAATTTGTGGGTATCATCACTTAAAACCACACTATCACCTACTTGAAATTTGGTTCGGCAGTCTCCTCTTGGGTTCCGTACAAATATTTCCAAATACGATCCTCGTTGTGAAGGTTAGCTTGCGAAGGAGCCATACCAGTAGTGCGGTGTGGTGTGAGATTATAAGTATGTAAAAGGGTCGGCAAAACTTTCGTATAACTTTCACTTTTAGTATACGTCATCCATTTGTAGATCTTTGTTTTCAATGTTCTGATAAATCTTTCTGCAATGGGTGCCTTCATTTCGCTCCTGGTCGTGTAGAAATGAATATTATGGTTTTTAAACATTGTACGAACTTTCTTGTTGCAAAACTCTTTTCCTTGATCAGTGTTTAAGTAACGTGGCAACGCTTCCTCTTTAAAAATAGACTCGAAAGCATTAACAACATCGTCTGCTGATTTCTTCAGTGTTCGAACCGACGCAAATCGGGAAAAACAATCAATGCATACAAGAAGGAAACACACACCCCCATTCTCTTCTGCAAGGAATGCCAAATCACATTGAAAAGTGTGTAAAAGTGTCTGGACTTTGATTTGATTGCGTTTAAACTTTCTTCTAATGGGTTTATGTCTCACATAAGTAGGTTGTGTTGCTAACCAACTTTTCACGGTTTCATGTGACAAATTTGTATGTTTCTGTAAAGCTTTGATACTTCCAAAACTAACTACTGTATTAGGATTATAGTAATCTGCTAACTTTTCCATTACTATCAATGATTTTTTTTTTCTTTGCAGGTGAAAATCAAGAATCATCGCAAAAGTGCCAGACACTTGCTTTTATAGCTGTACTGGTAATATTAGTGACTGCAGAAATTGTCATAATCATTTGGGAAGTAGTATCAAAATCAGGCAATCAAACTTGCCTCATCAAAGAAATGGTACGCCAAAAAAAACACCATTTGCATTGGTGATATATGTAAATTCCTATTTCTACATATTGCACTGTAAATAATATCGGTGAAATAAATATGTAAACTTAAAAGAACAGTGTCTTTCATGTGTTATGTATGTTAAGTAAGAACACTTTTGAAATAACCATGAATACACACACACGATTTGTTTATTTATTTATTGAACTTTAAGATCTTAATTTTAGACAAATTAAAATATTCGGATGAATTATGAATAAACTATGAATTTGAATTAGAATATATAGGAAAATACGGATGAGCTATGGAAAAAAAAAAGTTTGCGTGTTTGAGTGACACCAGCATATAATTAATTATTCAGCCGAATATTTTGATTCGGCTATCGGAACACTGCCACCATCACGACTTAATCTAAGAATTCCCACCCTTTAACAGTAAAGAAATACCCAAAAATGTATTGGAAATTAGTACAATCATCTATAGAAGGGAAAAAAAAACTGTATGTTTGAGTGACATAACATATGATTAAATTATTCAGAAAACCATGAAACTGTGAATTTCCAAACACATAACGTCACGATTCTTATCTCTAAATATCACCCACAAGGCAATAAACTAGCCAAAAACATCACGTGATGTTTCTGACAGAAGGGGGGGCCCCAGCGAAATACCAAACATTCCAAACTATAACAGCAAACATTCACGTCACGATTCCTTATCTTATCTTGATCTGGTCAGAAGTGTCCACCAATCACAACACGAATACTTATCTCAGCCATCACCCAAAATTCCATAACCGAACCAAAACACAAGAACTAAACCATTGACACATATGCCCCCAGGGAAATTCCTAACATTCCAATCTCTATTACAAACATACACGTCACGATTCTTTATCTTATCTTGATCTTCATCTGGTTCAGGGTGTCCCACCAATCACAACACGAATCCTTATCTCTACCATCACCCATAATTCCATACGCGAACCAAAAAAAATCACCCATAATTCCATACGCGAACCAAAAAAAAATCACCAACAATTCCATACACGAATCAAATCACAACTGCAGCCATTGACACATATGCCCACAGGAAAATTCCTAACATTACAAACCCATGAAGCCACGCCCACAATCACGTCACGATTCCTTATTTTATCTTGATCTTGGTCTGGTTCAAAGCGTCACCCATACTACTTATATTGAGCTGCCACCTGTTTGAACTTCGTTCATATGTGCAGATATTTCTCTTTGACAAATCCTCATACTCAGACTTGAATTATTTCACTGATGAACTGTGGCTTGCCCGGTTGACTGACCTGGCAGATTTATATTGCCACCTCAACCAGTTGAATACAAGATTGCAGGGTGCCCATGCTTCCTTATTCTTGGTTCAGGATAAAACTGCGGCTCTTAGGAAATAAACTTGGCTTCATCGTTAAAGAAATCGATATGGAAAGACGTGTTCCTTTCCATTGTTGGATGCTTCTTTAACAGAATGAAATTCTTCATAGTGAACTGGCAGTGAGTAAAAATCTTCTCAGTCTAATCACATATTTCAAGGAATACTTCCCTGGAAACCTGGCTTCAGAATTTTGGATTAGATAGCGGTTTTTAATTAATGACACCTTACCAGAAACGTTAACTCCTTCCGAGAAAGAAGAACTGATCAAGCTTTCCTACGACGGAAGTCTCATGCAAACGATCGAAAGGATGGATTTAAGACTTCTGGTTGGAGAGAAGAAATGAATATTCAATGATCTCAAAAAGAGCTGTAAAATTTCTGTTGGTGTTTGCAACTAGTTACCTTTGTGAATGTGGGTTTCCTTCTCGCATTTATATCAAAATGAAGTTTAATGTTGAAACCGATTTAAGACTCAAATTACGTCAGTTGAAACCGACATTAAAAAGCTGTGTTTAGCTGAACAAGCACAACCTTCACACTGAATCAAGAATGTGCGTTCTGTAAATAAAAATGTTACATTTATAGTTTGTACTGATTGTAAGTTTATTTGAGAACTGGAGCACCATTATAAGGAATATGTTTTTGTCAAAATTTGTTTATGTATTCACTCATTATTATTTCATTTTTTAAAAATTGCACATTTCACAGACCAATCCATTGAATAGATTTTAAGAATAACTATTTCTCTAATAAATATCTGAATAAAATAAAAAATAACTAAATGAATCACTAGTAGTATATAGAAATGCTTATTTTCCCCCTGAGACCAACAAATCCCACTTTTCCAGAATAAATTTGCTTACTGGTACATCTAATATCCTGAATTAAATATAGTGGTACATCAATGGAAAAGGTTGCGAAGCCCTGCCTTAGATGATAAAGAGAAGGAAATCCAATGAAATAAGAACAGACAATAATATCAACAAAAGAATAGCTCTTCATGCTATCCTAGAATTATAAATCACAATTGCTCATCTGGTATTAACTGACATCTAACCAACTGAATAATGTGAGACCTCTTAAGGAATTCACTTGCAGATTGAAAAGCCATCTTTAAACATTGTTATTTTCCAGTTTCCATGTGTAAAAAGAAATACGTTCATATCAAAGGTCATTCTTAGTGTTATTCCTGAGGACATGCTCTACTTCCGATTATAATCCGACCCCATGGCTCTCTGCTTAACTTATTATTTGTCACGATGCCATTGGCAAGCGAAATCAGGTTTTCTTACTCCATCATTTTAAAGAGCGATAATGTCTGTTATTGTCCATTGAAAGTTTTATATTATTTGTTGTCCACTATTCATTAATAAATTTCTAGATTAAAATGCATATATTATTTGCTATTAAATATTAGATAATATGTTGAGAATATTTTATTTATAAATCGAGTTTTAATTTAGCATTAATTACCTCGTTTTTCTTTACAGATTGCAGGATTACAGAGATTTACAGAGAGTTCACAAATGAATAAACATCTAAGAATACATACTGGTGAGAAACATTTTCTATGCGAAATTTGCAGGAAGTTTGCAAACAGTGCAGATCTAAAAAAACATCTCAGAGTTCATACTGGTGAGAAACATTTTCTATGCCAAATTTGCAATAAGCTGTTTTCAAAGAGTTCGAGTCTGGAAAGACATCGACGAATTCATACTGGAGAGAAACATTTTCCATGCGAAATTTGCAAGGAGACATTTTCATACAGTTCGCATCTGAAAACACATCTAAGAATTCAATCTGGTGAGAAACCTTTTCTATGCGAAATTTGAAACAAGGAGTTTTCGTACAGTTCGGATCTGAAAATACATCTAAGAGTTCATACTGGTGAGAAATCTTTTATATGCGAAATTTGCAATAAGCTGTTTTCAAAGAGTTCGAATCTGAAAAGACATCTAAGAGTTCATACTGGTGAGAAACCTTTCCTATGCATTATTTGCAACAAGAAGTTTTCGGATCTGAAAAACACCTAAGAGTTCATACTGGTGAGAAACCTTTTCTATGCGAAATTTGCAACAAGAAATCGTTAAACAGTTTGCATCTCAAAAGTCATCTATGCGTTCATACTGGTGAGAAACCTTTTCTATGCGAAATCTGCAGCAAGAACTTTTCATGTAGTTGAGATCTGAAAAATAATTTAGAGTTTATACTGGTGAAAAACCTTTTCTGTGCAAAATTTGCAACAAGTCGTTTACAGAGAGTTCACAAATGAAAGAACATCTAAGAATACATATACTGGTGAGAAAACTTTTCTATGCGAAATTTTCAACAAGTCATTTTCAAACCGTTCGCATCTGAAAAGACATCAAAGAGTTCATACTGGTGACAAACCTTTTCAATGCCAAATTTGCAATAAGAACTTTTCCAGCAGTTCAGATTTGAAAAAAAAAAACATCTAAGATTTCATACTGGTGAAAATTTTTTCACTTTTCCCTTGTATAGCTCTAAGTTTTAGGCTATACAGTTACTTAAAAAGCAACAAAAAGGCTATCATACGACTGATGAAAAGCTTTTTTCAAGTAATATATATGGCAAATAATTTTCTTTATCAATCTACCTCAAAAAACATGAAAAGTCAATCACAGATTGCTCCTTTTCACGAGAAATTCTTCAGCTTGTTTAACCTGAAAAAACACGAAAGAGTTCACTCCAGAGAGAAACCGTTTCCATTTGAAATTTGCAACAAGAAATTTTCAGATGGTTTGAGTCTGGAAAGACATCTAAGGTTCATTCTGGTGAGAAACCTTTTCGAAATTTGCAGCAAGACGGTTTCAGATATTTCGAATCTGTAAAGACATGAAAGTGTTGGACCACAGAAACCTTTTCTATGAAAAATTTTCAAACAATGGATTCTAGCCAGAAAAGACATCTAAGAACACTTACTGATGAGGAATCTTTCACGTGTCTCGTTTTCAACTGTAAGCTCCCTTGAAAAGCACTAGAAATGGAACCGTCTGACTAAAGAAAAGTTTTTCGTGTAAAATATGAGTAAAACAATTTTCTGAATAAGGCTGTCTTAAAAATCACATGAAACGGCATAGTGCAGATTACTCCTTTACATGCAAAATCTCTCACAAGAAATTTTTCAACTATTCTCTCCTGAAAAGACACGAAGTTTTCACACTAGAAAGAAACTTTTTCCATGTGAAATTTTCATCAAGAGTTACTGAAATAAAGAGCCAAATGGCTTCACTTCGGCGATGTGAAATCATTTAAATTGAGGGGATAATAAATCCCACATTATTTCAGAGTCAAATAAGAAACTCAAAGATAGAAATCTAAGAGTTTCTTGCCGAATATAGCAAACTATAAAAATTTCGTCGAATCCTAGCATTATCTAAACATGTGGTTCAATACTAGGGCAAATCGTAGCAAAAGTGGGTAAAGTTCCGATCACTATTCTAAGTATTTTTCCTAATGTAAAAACACATCTCATAGGAGATGCATGATATTGTTCATTATGGGGTAGTTCCCTAACCAGGCCGGTTTCGACCTTTGCTGAGGTTTCATCAGTTAGTAGGTAGTCCTAGATAATAACACGGTTTTAGTTAGCAGAACTTATATACTTTGCTATATGAGATGCAATAAACGGTGTGCCAATAAGGTACTGAAATATAGAGCCAAAGGCTTCAATACGGTGAGGTAAAATTATTTAAATGAAGGGCATATTTGCTACGAGTTGCCCTGATATTGAACCATGGTTTAGCTTACTCTAAAATTTCCCGAAAATTTTATAGTTTGCTATATTCGGCATGAAACTCATAGATTTCTATCTTTGAGTTTCTTCTTCGACTTTGAAATAATCTGGGATTTAATATCCGTTTCATTTAAATAATTTCTTCAAGAGGTTTTCACGTTGTTCGCATTTGAAAACACATCTGAGAGTGCACACTAATGAAAAACATTGCACTTGTCAAACATGCGGGAAAATATTCTCGCGAAAAGAACATGTGGTGACCCACTGAAGAATTCAACACAGCAATTGAGTGATGGGTGAATGTGTGTCTTTGTCACATGTACAATTATATTTGCATTTCTCCAAGTCGCCGTTTTAAGTACAACGTAAAAGTAATCCTTGTGAATGGGTTTATTATTATTTGTTTTTTGAAAATAAATAATACATTAGTGAGAAACACTGCTTTTGCAAGTGTCACTTGAGTTTTAAAAATATACTTAATGCACTAAAGGAAAAGTTATTGCAAATTTATCAAAACAGTGCACACAAAATGGGTTTGAATATCACAAAAATTGAACTCCTGTAGACATTGTTTAGTGCTATGCGGTATCGGAATTTGCTAAAACTATGCAGGGATTTACTGAAGTCACTTTAAGGGTTTTTTTTTTTTGCTTCTAATTGAGAAATAAAATCTTCTTGAAGAAATGGATACACTTGTTTTCCTAACCGACTGACTACCTGCGATTTTCGTTTATTTTGATGGTATTCGGTCGATTCTTCGCATGTTGTTTAAATTAAATAGATGGCTTCACAATTGACGATGATAAAAGAAGAAAAATCAGAGAAATATTTGAAGAGCTTGGTATTTCTAGTACGAGGCACTAGGCAGATGAAAATAATTTCAGATCACTGATTATTTTCTTCTGTGAGAACTCTCGGGTGAATTTTCTACATGTTAATATCTAGTAACAAAGACAAGTTTGCCATCCAACCTTTTTAATGTGTAGCCACACTACCCCTCGTCCTTTGAAGTTCATGTTTCACCACCGTCAGAGTAGGTAAGAACACGAAATTAATGAAAGTGGGAAGACGGCAGCAGCAACTATATGGTAATGCCCAAATTCACTACACGTTTTAGATTTTTCATCCTAAATTTCAAAGAGGTCTTTTTCAGTGACTTTTTGGAAGAATAAAATTTTAATTGATTAGTTTTACTGTACTCGTTATTCAGTTATTTATTTTTTTTATTTGCTTACACTACCATTTCGTATATTCCATGTTTTTTAGTTTAGTGTGAAATGAGAATTCTTTTCATTTACTTTGCAGAAAAGTCATCTAGCACAAATTACTCAGCAATTAAAATTGTAATTTCTAAGCAATTTCGGCTGAGGAACTTCACTTCTGAAATATAATAAAATGCAGTTCTTTTTATGAAGTGAGAATATTTTAATAACATAATTTCTTTTAACAAATACTTTTTTTAATTTATAAGCTTTTTAAAAATTATAATAAAGAGGTTTCGGATATGACAATGTGGGTCCGAGGATATAACTGAAATTCAATTCTAAAAAAGCAAATTAGATCAAGTAATCACACACACACACACATTCGTTTTTCTACTAAAAAAATAAGACTTATACTTCTCTCCCGACTTTTTGTTCATGAAAATATTACTTGAAACTTCACCTAAATGTGAACTGATGAGAGTAATCTCTTCTATTGATGACAGCGATTTATTTAATTTCTAATCCCATTTTTAATCGTTTAAATCTTTTTTTTTTCATTTATTTCTCTCATGATGCTGTGCAATTTTTTCTTCCCTGTATGGTGTAGTTTCATTTGGGACGACACTATACCCACAAGATTTTGTACTTGACCAACCTATTCACAGAACTGCAGTAGAACCATTCAAAGAAGTGTTGGCCATTATTATAACTGACATCGGCAAAAGGCATCTGATGACATTCAAGAGAACGTTTTAAAAAGTTCATATTGTTTTCTAATTTGGAAACATATTCAGTCGACTGTAAATGGCAAGTGTATTTCGGGTCAATTATTAAAATTTCTGGAATTACTTCATTTATTAATATATATTGCAATCACTGCATTATAAAATAATAAATCTGGTATTATGGGAAGGAAATGAAAATGCCACTCTCATACTGGCCGCAAAGACAAACACAAACTACTAAAGTTAAAACTCCAGTTGCGCTGCACTGGGATGTTCAAACACTACTTCAATCCAAACCGATTGACCATATCAGCATGTCACATACTGGATGGACTGCATTCACTCAACCATTTTCCAGACCAGTTTCGATCTTTATTGAGGTCTCATCAGTGAGTAGGAAGACCTAGATTGTTATATTATCTATTATAGTGATTGTTTTAAACATAGCAGTCACTATTTAAAAGCCACCGCAGATTCCACACCTCCGAATCAAAAAATTAGAATAATCAAAGAAAATGCGTTGAAAGATTTGCAATTCTAATTTATTGCAAAGGATAATTATTATAAACTATGAATTAGCATCGTAGAAATCTACTTACTTTCAATATTATATAACGAATAAAATCATATATAAATTAATTTAAATTAAAAGAAAATTTTTATTTGAAAGCATTTAAAAAATTTAGAATAATTTTTAATGTGACTCAAAATAGTACATTATTCCAAATTGTTTCGATCGGTTTTAAGGAGAGCTTAGAAGTAGCACGCATTTTAGTAGTTACGGGACTGACTCGTATGTGAGGAATCGTGTGCTAAACATGGGTTGAACGAATGACATATCGGAAGCTAAGAAGTTGCGTACGGTGTCTGAACAAAGAAGTCAAAACTCCACAGATTTTAGCTAAGGAATTGATATGTTGTCATGCAAGTGGGAGTAGAGAATTGGAACAGTATTCTAATCACCGGAGTTTACAAACCTTTCGTTATTACCTTTAGTTATTACTAAAAGGGATGGAAAGAACTAAGTGTGAAAGTGTCTAAATACCGATCGAAACAATTTGGAATAATGTAATATTTTGAGTCACATTAAAAATTATTCTAAATTTTTTAAATGCTTTCAAATAAAAATTATCCTAAATAAAAAATAGATCCTAAAAGTCTTTGCTTACATCATTGCACTCTAGCCGCCTTTTGCTTGGGACAAATTCAGAAATTAGGTTTTAAATCACGTGTGCCTAAGACGAAGCCCTTTATGACTTCCAAGCAAAAGGCGGCTAGAGTGAGATGATGTAAACAAAGACTTTTAGGATCAAGAGGACTGAGAAAAGGTATTTTATGGAATGAAATTATGTTTTGTGTGCAGGGTCGGCAGAATCCGATAAGCAGGCGATGCACCCCCTCGCATCGCGAGGCCGCTGACGTTAGCGGAAAAAATAAAATATGAACATGTTTTAATATTAGCGTTTAGAAATACACTTTTATTAATACAGACCAGTATTTTACAAATAAACATTTATTAAAACCTACCAGTTTCGCCAGCAAACTGTCTGGCTTTTTCAAGGCATTACGGAGATATGAAAGTAAATGCAAATTAAAAGGAACACAAAAAACGTTGTAAACCAAACTAGTATCTATGGTTACACGTTTCGCGTGACAAAGATATCTTATTGTTCTTATTCATTATCACGCATGCGTGTTAATGAATAATGATTTTAATAAACGTTTATTTGTAAAATACTGGTCTGTATTAATAAAAGTGTATTTCTATCTATAAAAACGACCAAAAATGTATACCTTGAATAATATTAGCGTTTATTAAATGTGGATATGCACTAAATATATCGTATTAAATACTGCAAATTTTAATAACATTTAACAAACACCACAAGTTTTTCCGTTATGTAGCTCGCCCAGGGCATCGTGTGATGGTGGATCCTTACACTATCGACTTTCTTTCTTACTTGTAGCATTCGGCAGTTAGGCCCTGTGGCGCATACTTGAACCCGGCTTAATCTCTATTACGTAATAATATTTAGGCGTTCGTTGAGGAATGGACTTCACGTGGTTTTGTAAATCGTCGAATTTTTGATTGCTAAACACACAGTGAATGTGGAGTTATTTCACACTGAGGTAAGTACATTCAAAATTTAACCTATGGCTTTACAAATCATAGGGAAATTTATCCATTTCTTTAAGTATTTATTATTTTTATTTATATATTTTTATATCTTAACAAGTTTTTATTCAATAGGTTTTTTACTTTAAAATATATTTTTGGGCATAAAAAATTAGACAAATAATTATCCAGAGCTGCAAATAAAATTTAAAGAAAAAAGAAAAGCGGAAAAATAACTTGAAAAAGAGAAGTAGAAGAACAGCTAAATAAATTTTTCCAAGTTTAAAAGCTTATCCTCGTAACTCTTAGACTAAAATTTTTAAATTTAGGTATTAAAAATTCGTTGGAAACAAGAATACCATAACGTGGCGAACATGCGACCGTTAAGACTCACTTAACGGAGTATACTCATTCAATTAGGTGATCAACACATATCGGAGTATATACTCATTCAATTAGATGATCGCTGATGCTGCCGAAGTCAATAATGAAACAGCGTGCTTGTACAGAACTATGAAAGAAATTTATAATTTCTTTCATGCTTTTAGTAAGGGATTTGGTGCACTGTATAATACCGCAAAGTTAGATACTAGATAAGATAGATAACTTTATAAGGTACTAGATGGGATATACACACACAATATGTATACAATGGCCATTAAAGGATTTGTATGACTGCAGAGGGTCCAGGTAAGCTGTGTATTGTGTATGAAAGGGTCAATTCCAAAGTGTACCATCTTGCTGAAAGATAAAATCACCATCAGTTAAATCGTCTGATGCCGGAACAGAAAGCGCTCAAAACTTTGTGTGATGGTGAATTTCTTTTTCAACAAGATTCAACATTTTTGGAGAACTTCTCATAGCGCTTGCTGGCAAACTTACCAGATTTAAATCCATCCAATTGAGATTTTGTGGTGGAATTAAAGAAACGCCTCCCAAGAGATAAAAATGAACCTGTTTCTAGTCTGCAGATCACATGGCATCTTTCGATTAAAAAGACTGAACTGCTGGTAAATAATATACCCAACCATTTACGAACGGACATTAAAGCTACGGATGAGGCAACAAAGTTCTATTTATCAGGTTGTTTCCCTTTGACTGTAATTTGTTTGCATTTTTTGGATTATTCTGATATTTTTAAACACGTTAAAAATTATTCTAATACTGTGAATGATTTGAAATACTTTTCTTATAATTTATACTACATTTTTTTTTCTGTGTAGCATTGTGGAAATGGCACTTTCGCTCTCTTCGGCTTGGTCTCTAGAAGTTAAACTTAGATTCAAGTCTAGTCATCGACGGAAGGACCGTTTTCTAAGCATATTTTCGACCGGTTACCGAGTTAATCGATCTCTGGCACGGACAAGCAGGTTTTTTTTTTTATCTCGGAAACTTGGGTTTTTGATCCCGTATACTAAATAAAATCGACCGCAGTACTCACATTATTTCAGATAGTAACATATTATTATTATTATTATTATTATTATATCACACCTCCAGGGAGTCCAAAGACTCATTGAAGGAGGGCATCAACTCTGCAACTTCACGTCTGACTACTCCACCAAACTTCATCATCTACACCGCCATCTACAGCCCACCACAACCGCTATTTTCTTTTTACAGACAATCACACACATCCATGGCCATGGTGGGATTCGAACCCGCAGCCATTTGGCTGGAGAGTGGATACGCTTAACCACTCGCCCAACCAGGTCGGCTGTTAGGGTATTTATATCCTGTTAGGGTATTTGCCTACCTGATGATAACATATCTAAAGCTGTGGTTTAATGAATTTTTAAATTTATTTTCTGAACGCAGCGAACAGCATGTCTGCGAATTTTTTCACGATGTCACTGATTTATATCTTTGTCATTTGTACGAAGAGTAGACAGGTATTCCCCGTGTAGAAGTTTGTACTGACGAGAATTGTTCAACTATTAAAAAAAAGCAGTCCAAAATACAATTCGATGCAATTTTCCGACTGGAGGCAGTTTTTTCGAAGCCATACTCGACTAAATCGTTTGACCACTTCTTACTCCTTTTCAGGAAATGAAATTATTTAGATTTACTATTTTTGTTAAGTTAGTAGCTACTTATATTCCTATTAGTAAACTATTCACCTATTTCCCTTCTTCTAAAGATAAATGCTGAACTATATCTCTTCCTGCTGTATACCAAGTTTCATGTGACTGCCAACTTTCTTACTTTGGACAAAACGAACGTTTAATAGAAAAAAGAATAATACAAGAACATCAATGTTATATTCCTCACAACAAATCGGATAAGTCTGAATTAGCAGAACATGGAATAGTGTCCGACCACAGCAGTCTCTGGTCTGGAACAAGCCTTCCACACAGATTTCGATATAAATTCGAAAGCCTATTTAAAGAGTGTTGAGGCCTTACTTCACTGCCCTAACTTGAATCGGAATGACTGCCATATTTTTGACAATATCCTTGTCAAAAACACATTATTTTTTAAATGCCGATAAGGATATTTACAAAGACATAAACCATCCGGATACTACAGTTGTCTAATGATCTATTTAGTATGATATTATAAGTTATTTATCTCTGTATGAAATTTGTATGAGATTTGTATGAAATTCGTATGTTTGTATGAGAAATATTAAATAAAAATAGTCCTCGTGAAATCAAAGACCTATCATGGGGGATAACTAAGAAAAGCGAGTGATATAAAAGGCAAATTTCCAGTAACGTTTTACCTAAAAGATCCATTGTCTGCTTACTACTTCATCTGCTTATCACGTCTCGTCACCCACGATTTCCCACGCCAGAATAAGCATCACTCTCTCTTACTCTCCACACCTTCACGTAATTTTGAATGACGATCTCTCGTGCATATCTTCTGATTATTTGGAACTTTTGGAAAATTATCTCTCTAGTAAGCTGAGAGATCTCAACTTAGCAAAGAGATAATTCTTAATTTATTTTCAATTAAATTGTAAATTCCAAACCTTCATAAGGACAATAAGGAAAATGGGCGGAAACTATATTCTCTGAAACTGTCCGCCATCTTTGATATCTCTCTTCGACCCCTTTTCTAGGTCCTAATCCACAAAATTCAATCGAACGAAAGCAATGCATCTTCTTGTTGATTTTTTACTTGGTTTAAAACATTAAAACACCCCATTCCTTGATTTCGCCAAAATTTGTTCGCCTGTTACCAGATGCTGCAAATTTCCCTGAATGCACTGCAGAGTATTTACATTTATTTTGTTCTTTTATGCTGCCATAGCCTCGTTAAATCATACTTTTAAATGCAACCCCGTGACCAGTCTATTCAAATCGTTCTGAATTAGAACGGTATCAATATATTTCTTTCTATTGTATATATTTTTCCTCAAATTCAACAGCAACTGCATATCTTAGAACATTTGCACATGAACAATACATTGTCCTATAATTAATGTTGAACTACTGTAGATTTAGGACAAAGACCAGTAGAAATCCTTTGATAAACTATTCGTAGAGGAACAGCATCTCCGAACACCTCAGTCCCCTTTATACCAAACGAGACTTGAATTTGAATGCTGATTTCATCTCCATTCAAAAAATGGATTATTCAATAACATGTGCCACAACTTATGTGCCAACCAACCGAGTGGCAGAAATTCCCTTATTCACGTTATATTCAGCTTATTATGAAATTTAACTACGTTAAAGTGCCTCGGCACCCAAAAATAATAGGAGGGAGGACGATGAGGCTGTTCGTTTGAAGCATATTGCGTGAGATTAATGCCCGTATCTCTGGCACGGGCAGGCGGGTTTTTCGTAAACTCAAGGAAATCGACCGTAGTACCCACATTATTTCAGACATTAAATATATTGTGTTAGGGTTAGGGACCACGAGATGGCGGCACATTTGAGCCGTCTCTCTTCACTGTGTACCACTTAATTAGTGATAGCCTTGGGCCATCTGTCACTGATTGGTACCAGTGGAGATTGAACTGCCCACTCAGTCTCCAAAAGTTAGATAGGGCTAAATGGCCTCGCCTACTTCCCGTATACGGGAATGAAAAAAAAAAAAAAAAAAAAAGGCGTTAGCTGATTTTTTTTTTTTTTTTTTTTTATATATACAGTTGGTTGTCACTATAGTCCAGAGAGTTCCACAGATGATCTGGAAGACATGCATTGCAAAATTACTAAAATGAGTTCAGGTCGAGTGTTTATTATTGGGAACTTCAACAATGGAGATATAGACTGGAAGGAAGAAAGATCACATGGCAGGAAGGAAATAGAATTTAAGCACCTGCCAAGAGATAATTACTTAAGGCAGCATGTGATTGATGGTACTAGGGGTGGGAAAGTATTGACTCTGGTCATAGGTTCAGAAGAGGTATCTGTAACCATGTGGCAACATTTCCTCATTGGTGAAAGTGGTCTTGTGGTCTTGACTTGGGAGATTGTAAAACATGAGGAATATTCTATCAGGAAGGGGAATAATTTTGAAACTACAAGGCAAGTGATTATGACATGCTTAAGGAAAAGCATAAATATGTACCACGGCATAAAACACTGCAGGATAAGGATATTAGTAGTACATGGGATATAGGTAAATGTCATTTAGAGGAAGCATTATTAAATTGTATATCCAGGGTAAAGAGGGTTGATCGGGTAGGAGTTAGTTGACGAATAATATCATTAAGCACGAGCTGCAGAAGAAGAAAATGCTGTGGTGGGAATATAAAGCAAAAGATGACCAGCAAACTGATGAACTGTACAAAGCTCGGGCAAGAAAAGTGACCAGCATGTCAAGGAACGCAAAATCCGACGCAAATTACGGAGTGAGCATTTTGCAAGCGAATATCATCCTTGTGAGGTTAATGCTTTACCTATGTGAGAGACACCGATGTGGGAACAGAACTGGATGAATTGGAGGTTATTAAGATATTGCAGCGTTTCATTGCATATATAGATTTGGGAAAAGGTTTCTCATCTCCACGATGACTGCACTGTACGTTATAGTAACGTCCTTAGTTTTATTAGGATTCTTACAAAGTGGATCTGTGTATTAGAACTGGATATTACAACAAATAAACCTCTGGTTACATTTAAGTGTGAACTAATTATAAACAAAGAGGATCAATACAATTTCGATTTAAGAATCGATAAGAAGGGCAAATGATTATGAGAATAATCATTTCAATAACACGACGTTATTGAAAAACACAACGAACAATATCAAAGAGGCATCAAAAATGACTTTTGGTTATCTAAAAGGGAATTAATTAACAACTTCATCACAGAATGACAAGATTATGTCATCTTAGTTTCCTTTTTCCCTCTTTTATCTTGCGGTGTCGAGGGTTTATTATTCATCGGACCTCACACCGTTCACAGGAAAAGGTAGGCAGCCCTATGCCCCGGTGTATCCTGTCTCCTTAGTGTTGAGTTCTGAACTCTGGTTTACTCTGGAATTGCGGGATAAAAAACCCCAGATAAACTGGCGGAAAAACCCTACTGCCCCCGCCCAAGACCGGCTAACTTGGCTATGACTGAGGAAGATCCTTCAGCTCCTCACGTCAGCGACGGAAATCGAACCTTGGACACACCTTCCTCAGGCATACGGTTGCGAAGTGCATAGCCACTAATCGGGACGACTCAGAAGATTATTTTTTATTTAATTTCAAAAGAGCCTGATAATGGGATATTTTGTATTTTCTTTATTATTGCCACAAAATTTAAGATTTTTTTTTGTGTGCAAATGAAGTACGGGTAAGCGATCTAAAAATTCTGACACAGTGCAACGACGTATGTATATGTGTCCTACTACTTGAATAGAAAAAGGCCTACAATAAAATCTTTTCACTCTTCATAACAACATGAAAATATAAAATAGTTCTGATTTTTTGCCACTCTGCGAACCTTTTTCATTCCTTCTCGAGGGTATGCTACTTTTCTAATGGATGTGCACACATTAAGAAAAGAAGTTGTTTGCAATATTATGTTACTTATTGTCTAAAGGAATCGCTGTATTAACATTGCTGATTCAAAATTCACACAGCTGTTTTTTCTTGTAAATCTACTTTCAGGCTTATTTTGGATTATTTCCAAAATAACGAGAATTTCCCCCAATATTCCTTCGGGGAAAATGTTCAACAAATGAATGGTTTCTGAATAGTGCGAACCACAAGATGTCTTTTCAGATGAGATTTCGGTGAGAACCTCTTACCGCACATTTCATACAGAAACGGTTTATCGCAGTAAAAGACTTAAAAGACATATCGCCTTTCGATATGTCTTTTAAGTGCACGTGATTCTGAAAATCGTTTGTCACTCATTTTACATGGAAAAGATTTCTCATCTTTACGATGAACTGCACACTGCACTTCATGGTGACGCCCACAGCTACGCAAACGTGAAGATCGGCTAATTCACCTTATAACGATTCCTCCGGTGTATCACAATGCACGTGTTGTACACATTAACCAAAGAAATATATGTAGAAAGTGCAAGCATCTGAAACAACGCCTAAGTGTGGGTAAGAGAGAGGGGTATTCAACCTGACTGCTCTTTTCTGTTCTACAACGAGTATTATTGGAGAGATCTTAGGGAGAACACCATAAACATGAGAACAGTATTCAACAGTTGGATAGATTTGCGATTCTACAAATAGCAAATGCTAATTGCTTGTATCTTGAAGAGGCGATATTTGTACTTTACTGTTGTCAGGGAAAAACTAAGAAAGAATTAGTGAGAAATCTCATATTGTTCACAGTTTAAGTGTAGTCGAAATGAAGCTCTTTAAGAAAGCCTTTTTTTTTTTCATAGAGAAGAGAGTTTTATTAGTATCGAAATCAATAAGACTAAACAACACCCCATTTAAGAATGTGGTGGATTAGAAAGTAAGGTTTGAAAAATTCAAATTCAGGAAGTTTAAGTGAGTTTGATAGTGCAATGCTGGTAAAAGGAGGAAAACCTAAGGAGAGTAATTGGAAGAAAAACGGAACATTGACTATTCGGAAAAGACCTGACTTCGATACCCGTCGTGACTTGAGGAACATTTTAGAGAACCCGCTCAATTTACTTACAAAAAAAAAACTGTTCCTGGTGGTGGTGGGTAGTAGATGGCGTTGATTATGATGGTATCGCTGTTATAAGTGGAAAATTAAGTACTGGGGGAGACGGTGAGATGTATGTAATGAAGTAGAGTGGAGCACTCCCCCCGCGATGAGTCTTTACTCATTGGAGGTGTCATGTTGTAATAGTAATAATAGTAAAGATCATCGAATATCACACATAATGTGTTTCCAGATAGAAAACTTTCCCCTTTTCCACACTAAACTGTTATCCATTATCTTTATCCATACTGACGGCTTATTTAAATCATCGTTTCAAGCTCTCTCTAAATCAGCTTGGTCATTGCGCTCTCCAAGTTTACATCGTAAGCAAAACAAACAAGAAAATCTCTCTCTTCGTGTGATTTCCTTTACCATTTATCATCCTCGTCATCCTAAAGTAATTACGGATATATACCATATTCGTCTGTTCCAGTCTCATTATCCATCTAACATCCTCTTTTGTTATCTACCCAGCCTTCCATTTCCGGATGGTTCATATTTTATTATTTGTGTAGGTTATCTGGTGTTGGCCATTCGGTTTACGTGTTTTATCCAATTTTGTTTGTAATTATTTAGTTTTTTCCTTCTATTAATTTTATTTCTAGTTCTTTTAAAATATCTCTGTTCATTTTTGTCTAAAAATGTGTATTTTTCAGTTCTCATGAATTTCATTTCACTAATTTACCAGAGCCTGTGTAGCTCAGTGGATGTGGCGTTTACACACCACGGAGCTTGCCCGCACGAAGGAACACTTGGTTTCGAGTCTAGTCGGCGACTAGAGGAAATTTTTCTAAGCCTTTTTTCGACCGGTTCCCGAGTTAGTCGATCTCTGGCACGCACAAGCGGGTTTTTCGTCCCGTAAACTCAAGAAAATCGACCGTAGAACCCACATTATTTCAGACATTAAATATATTGTGTTAGGGTTAGGGACCACGAGATGGCGGCACATTTGAGCCGTCTCTCTTCACTGCGTACCGCTTAATTAGTGATAGCCTTGGGCCATCTATCTCTGATCGGTACCAGTGGAGATTGAACTGCCCACTCAGTCTCCAAAAGTTAGATTGGGCTAAATGGTCTCGCCTACTCCCGTATAAGGGAATAAAAAGACGTTAGATGATTTTTTTTGTTCATTTATTACCAAAAATTCAGTGCTTTATATAATATAATAAAAGCTCTAAAAAAATATAAACGCACTAAAATATATATATATATATATATATATATATATATATATATATATATATATATATATATATATATATATATATATATATATATATATATATATATATATATATATATATATATATATATATATATATATATATATATATATATATATATACCTCATAGTGTAAAATATTACAAATATTAGGTATATTTGCTCTCTGTAATATATCAAATAGTCAATATATTTTTATATTGTCAAATTCTTTTCATAATCTATAAACAAAACATGACTTTGTAAATGAAATTCTCTTCTTTTTTCTATAAGTAGTTTTAAACAAAACAC
Source organism: Typopeltis vanoorti (assembly GCF_054136105.1). Lineage (NCBI taxonomy): Eukaryota > Metazoa > Arthropoda > Arachnida > Uropygi > Thelyphonidae > Typopeltis > Typopeltis vanoorti. Next base: position 80,016,318 of record NC_143572.1, read on the forward strand.
TGCATCCAGTGTATAGCGGCCGTTTCCAAAACCTTTTTGCCATTCTAATAATAATATTATTTCGCTGTATATTTTGAATTGTTTATTAAGCATTCTACTAAACATCAATTATGTACAAATTAAACAATAATGGTCGAAGCATAAAGCCTCAGCACACCACTGGAAACCTGCATCATTCTAGACTCGGCTACTCCAGATTACGTTTTGGTATCTGTCCATGAGCTGTTCTCGTATCCACATCATCAGTTCAATATCCATCCGCAGTAGTTAATTTGGGTACAGTATTCCATGGGATATCCTGTTAAATGCCTTAGCAAAAATCCAGCAACGTTCCCTTTTCAAAAGAGGCAAAACCGACCTTTAACAAACCACGTTGGCCCCATAGCGTATCATAATCTTATCCAACTATTCCTAAACTCATTAAATTTCTACCGCCGTCTTATCGGAAGAATGCGTAACGAAAGATTTCTTTAGAATTTCCCTTCACCTGCTTGGCTAAGGTGCGCTCATAATCTGATTTAGCCTTCGTTACTATGCTGATAACCTTCCCAGCTTGAGCTCAGTATTGCTCGTAAGTTTCTGATCACCTTTCTCCTTTTAAATCCTCCACAGCATTTCCTAATTTGCACATCACGAATAATACTACTACTCACCCATTCGATGCAAACGTTAGTTATCGTCCAGACCATGAGAAAACATTCGGATATTGCTTTCCTCAGGTAACCGCTAATTATATCCTACGCGCTGCTAACATCTTTCGCCTGAAATTTGTTATGTCAAGGGACGGCTGTAATCTGCCCAGTAATAATAAAAAAAATAATTTTCACAATATTGTTGCGTAATTTTGTTTCAAAACAGAAAATAATCAATCTGGATGATTTCAAATGACACCTTCTTTATAAACAAGAATTAACTGGCTTATTTATGTACAGTTTTTCTTCAATTCGACAGGAATATCAGAACTTCAGAAAAAAAGTGCGATACCATTTATCAATGACTAGAAGTGAGAATATATATTACAAAATAGAATTTAGATCCGATGTCCATTATTTATATTTACTCAATATCACACTAAAGTTAAAAATATTGGGTTCCCAATCGGTGCCTTTTGAATCCAAGAACGTGTTAGACAAGTTCAGTAAAAGAAAGAGACATTGTCAATCCCCTTGGTTCAAATATCTAAATAATGGAATTCATTAAGACAGTGAAATCTGAATACACACTTTTAAAAATAAATGATCTTCTTTGAAAATGTTAATCTTCATCTGAGACGCAACGAGTATTAGTAATTTAAATATGCGCTTTCTTTCGTGAAAAAATTAGAGCTCATTTACTTCATTGTGTTTCAGTCAGTAAAAGAACGAACTTCATTCATTCAGTTGAATTGTGGGAATATTCCCTTCGTCTACGAAAGGGAATGTGAATAAAAGTTAACATTCATTGAATGCCCACAATTACTCCTTCGATGATAATGTGAATTCGTTTGCTCTGAAAAACTAAAGATATCTCAATAATGTTGAAAAACTAACATGTATAGCAATAAAATTATAAGAGAAAAACTTCTTTGACGTTAAAAATACTTCTGCCGGTAACAAGAATAAATTTTTTTCTTCAGATATCTAGAGAAACGAACGAGAGAAAAAGATTTTGTTGGTTAAAAGAAAATCAGAGGCAGTTACCATCTCCATATCCTCATCGATTGGATGAGGATATGGAGGTGGTAACTGCCTCTGATTTTCTTGGCTGACATGGCTCAGAATTTCACAGATCCTGTTACAAAAATTGGCAAAATCGCACATCTGATCAATTGGTAGCTTCAAAATATCCTATCTACTAGCGAAGAAATAGATTCCTTCCCCTTTATAAAGTTTTGATGCATGCAGATCGAGAATATTGTGCTCGGATTTGTTCTGAAGGTTAATTCAAGACATAGATGTGGTTGAGAGCATTCAGTAGCAGTTCCTTTCAAAGTGCTTATATGATTGTGGAAGAAATTCCTAAGAGAAGAGCAAGAGATCACCTTTATGAAATTCATTAACACTGTAGTTAGTAGGGATGTAAGGTCAGACTGTTTTGCTATGAGAGTGGCGAATGAGTGGAATAGGATGCGTGAAGTGGTTGCCAATTAGAACGGCCAATTAAATTAAAATCGAATAGAATTTTTCTATATTTGTTCCAGATATAAATGTATTTTGGAAGATGCAGAAGCTGTACTTGAAATGTGGTTGTGTCAGGAAAGATTGGACGTACAGATCAGTGAAAGAAGAGAAATCTGATCATGTCTGGATATCTCAATATTATTGAAAGCAAAAGGGAAGGAATTCTAGATTTTCTTACGAGAGATTAGACAGATCTGAATTTTGGGGACACTAACACTTACAATGTTGTCCTTGAACCAATGGTAAAGCTAGGATCACCGAGTTCAGGTCAATGGCCATGACATTGCGGATCCTATGAATGAAACGGAAGAATGGAAAAGACCAGATCGTTTATATACAAAGAGGAAGAGAAAGGGGAAAGAATGAAATTACCTAGGGGTAATACTACATTGTTTGGTAACTCTGATGAGCATAAACTATCCACTATGATATGTAGTGAGCAACAAGAGAGAAAGTTAGTGATGCAGTTGCAGAATGACTGACGCAGACCATAGGATGGATGATTGTTACTTAGGCTCCTTAACCAAACCCGATCAAATGCGTTTGAAATGTCCAGAGCAACCATGCTAGTTTCTGCAAATTTTTCTATGCTCTGAGTCCAGAGGTGATTGGTGAATGCAAAAAGTTCAGCTATAGACGGAGAGTAACGGAATTCATACTATTGTTCAAGATTATTTGATATGTCTCTAGATGGTTCAAGAGTTGGTGTTGATAACCTCCATTTTTTCAGAGACAATAGCAGTGAGAATATATATGGATTGCATTTCGTTGGTTGACTTTTATCATTTTGCTTTGGGATAGCTTCCTTGTGAACCTGTTTCCATGTTGTAAGGTAGATGACAGCTCAATAGGATAGATTCAAGTGGCAATCCCGGACCGACGTTAGCTCTGGGGCATAATTTTTAGCACAATAGGTAGGATAGTGTCAAAACCAGATGCTTTGTTTGTGTTCAGGTTATTAAGGATTATTCGGATTTCTTTTTGTCACAAAACTCTGGAAGCCATGAAGAACGCCTATGTTGTTGAAAGTAAGTGACCTTTCCTCAGATCGTTAATGCAAGAATTGGAAGAGAAGAGTGATTCCAGTAAGTTGGCTTTGTCTTTATATGAGATAACTTCTGAACCATCAGGATATGAGAGAGATAGGAACCTGGGTGGCAGAAGTTGCTCCTAATGTCCTTGGCAACAGACCAGAAGGTCCGATGTATTTAGGCATCAGGCAAGTTAACAGAATTTGGCCCTTTCAAAGTCTGACTTCGATTTGGTAATGATTCTTTTACGACTGTTACGAGGATTAGAACAGGCAGAGTGGCAAACAGAAGATTTCGTCTTCACCCAGCCATCATATGAAGAGGTGTTAATTTCGAGTGGAATAAGAGATGAAAGCCTTCATTCCTGTTAAGATGATTCTGTTATCAGCACAGGGATTTGGATGAGAAGGAATGAAGCAATAGGTGGACAATCGGATGAAGGAATATATTCCACTGAGATCCTTCAAGATGGCACACTTGTGTTTCTTAGTTATCAAGAAGAGAACCGATTACCACGGTATACCTGGGCGCTTGTTATGAAGAGGACAAGTGTGTTTGCAAAGTGGAGGGTATTGTCAGATATTCTAGTAGGAAGATTGATTATCTGAGATAGGTCATTGCTGATAGCAAACACCTGAACAACCCTTCCTGATGATCGATGAAACTGGAGAAGCGGAACCAATAAGAATTTTGGATTTTGAAGTCCCCAAAAAGGTTGACCTTACTATTTCTGTATTTTGACAGCAGAAATTTCAATTTTAGACAGAGATAGCTGAAGAATTTAGAGTGTTCGATTCTGTCAAATGCTTTTTCCAGGTTTATAAAGCATATAAATAATTTCCTATTGTATTCTATTCTTTTCTCATTCAATTGTCTAATTATAAATATTTACATGATTTATCTTCTCTAAATCCTTGCTGTTCATCTAGTATGTTAATTTCCTTTGGTATTTTTTTATTATTTAGAATTCTTCTTAGTACTTTTGAAGTATTTAATAACTTCATCCCTTTAAAATTTTCTATTCCTCTATAATTTTTTGCATATTGGTTGGTCATGCAGACCAACAGGTGTGCAGCAGAGAAGTAACAAGCCAGCTGCATTAATTACCTAAAATATTTAAAGATGAATTCCCTGGAAATAGATGCAGAAATAATGCTTCTACATATCGGAGAGCCAACGTGCCTAACTCAACCCCACCTAGAGTAGGCAAGAAGACAGCTGTGTGGAACACAAAAAGCATATATAATATTTCAACCATCAACATCAGAACATTGTACAAACCTGGTAAATTAAAACTGATGGAGAACTTGAACTGTTTAAATGGGAAATAGTGGGAGTTGCAGAGACCAACTGAACAGGTAAGGGAAAAATCAACATAAAAAAATGCAACCATATTTTACTCAGGAAGGAAAGATAACCATCACAGAGAAGGTGTAGCACTAATCATTAAAAAATGGAGGTAAGACCAATTTCCTCTAGAATCATCTCTGAAAGATCCAAGTAAAAGATAGAGGAATATTCATAAAAAAAAAAAAAAAAACGATGCTTATGCCCCAGACCAATCACACGAAGAGGTGGAATATAGTCAATTCCTTGAACTAGTGCAAGAAGAAATCTGGCAAACAAGTGCAAGAGATATCTTGATTATAATTGGAGATTTTCATGCAATGATGTCAGTATTCTGTAGATAAAGCAGAATAATCGTAAAATTTGATCATGGAGAGACGAATGAAAAAGGAGAGGACTTGATTAATTGTTGCAAAATAAATCAACTGTTAAACACAAATACCTTATTCTACCACAGGTGACAACAAATACACCTGGACATCACCAAACAATTAAATCATAAACTATAGACTATAAAATTGTTAATAAGAAATTGAAAGTGTGAAAGCATAATGGTAAATGGAAGAAATATAAGACATTTAAAGTAAAACCAGTAAAGTAAAGTCAATTTTAGTAAAACAAAACTAATGGTAATAGGAAGAAAAAGGGAAGAATCCAAATGGAAATTGGGAACAATAATATAGAACAAGTAAAGCAGTTCAATTACCTAGGATCAATAATCACTGAAGAACTAGATATTTTGAAACTATAAAACACTGAATCAATAATGGATGGATGGGCACACTACAAAAATATGGAACAATAAAAGATTAAGCAAATAACTGAAATTAAAGATATATAAAATGATGATAATTCCACAGCACTCTATGGGTGTGGAATTATCTCAGAATGCTGGATCCTAAGAAAAAAAGAAACAGATAAACTCATTGGTTATTAAATGAAATGCGTAAGAAAAATCAATAGAATAAACTGGACAAAAAAAAAATCAAACGAAAAAGTCAAAGATGAACTTAACTTTAAAGAAATGAAAATTACACCACTAAAAAGAGCCAATTAAGCTGATTTGGACTTGTTTCAAGAATGAACCCAGAAATACTACGAAACATATTAAATGGTCGAATCGTAGGAGACAGCCCAGCAGAGGAAAACAAAAAAAAATAATGAATTAACATTTATTAATCCATTTCTTTCGTCTGTTGATTATCTGTTTTCTTTTGCAGATATTTTTCTTTCTTCATTAAACCATGGAGTCCGTTTTCTTAGTTTTGTTATTCTTTTATTTTTTTTTTTATTACCCCTAATACTTCTTTTGCTATTTCAGTTAAATTTATTTTAAAAATCTTCTAATTATCTTCTACGTGTTATTTGCTGCTTAGTGAGTTATCTTGGAGCTTAGTTTTAATCTGTAGTATAATCTTTTTATCCTTTCTTCTTTTAATAATTCCACTTTAAATTTTATTTTGGCACATTGTGTTGATTTTCTTAAAATTTTACTTTCACCCAATTTTTGTCAAGTCTTAGTTCACATATTAACACGTTAGGTCACTTCCAATTTTTGCTGATTTTAACATTATAACGTCTTCAATTCCTGATGGGTGTATTACTTTGTTGCATATAATATAATCTATTATTGATTCCTGAACTCTTGTTTCGAAATGTTATTTTATGCTGATAAAATGTATTAATTATTTTGAACTTATTATTTGATCAGAATTGTATCAATGTTTCTCCATTAAATCTTTGCATAATTCAGTTTATTGGTATATTTCTTATTCTTGCATTTATGTATCCCATTATAATTAATTTTAATTTGGTTTAATTTCTTGTACTATTTGTTGTAGGTCCTCATAAAAAGGTCCTGTTTTTTCTGTTCTTCCTTCTTCTGGTGCATATACTGTAATTATATATATTTTACCTCTGTCTGTTTTTATCCTGACTATTAATATTCTTTCATTTATATATTTATATTCTTCTGTATCTTCTTTTTATTCTTTATGTATTACTGTTCCTACTCCAGCTTCAGGTCTATTTTGTTTTTTACCCCTGTAAATATTATAGTTTTGTATGTTCATTATTGCATTTCGTTTATTTTTGTTTTGTTTTGTTTTTGTTATGCATCATCATCATATCAAATTCCTGCTATGTACCCTCAAGGGGTGCACAGGATATGACAGTACTACATGAAGAAATTACATCATTACTAACTTCCTATCTACAATTTTCCTCGAAATCAGTATTTTACTTGTCAAGACTCCAACATTATCAGATCGTATATTTCTATCGTCTAAGGCACTTTGTACCGTATCAATCCACCTATATCTTGGTCTTCCTCTGGGTCGTTTTCCTGCCAACCTGGCGGAGAACACTTGTTTTGCTAATCTTTCCTCTCCATTCTGTTTAAGTGACCATACCACCTGAGATTAGCTCTGCTAATGCATTCCTGGATGCTGACAATGTCAAGTTCTTTCCTAATATACTCGTTTCTAATATGATATTGCCATTGATGCCATCTGTTCACGCCTCTAATCTTTCTCAGGACTCTCATATCTGCGGTCTCTAGTCTTTGGTCAAGTGTTTTACTTCTGACCCAGCTCTCAGATCCATAAGTTAAAACTGGTTTGAACACTGTCTTGTATACAGCTAATTTAGTGTTCCGACTAATTTCTCTCTTATTCCATATGAATTTATTCAATTGACTTCCCACCATACCAGCTTTGCTGATTCTGTTGCCTATTTCTATATTTAATTTACCATCTTCAGTAAAAATTGTGCCTAAGTAGCTGAAATGTTTTACTTGTTCCACAGGTTCTCCATTCAAAACACAGTTGACATTTTCAATGATTCTGCCTATTTTCATTGTCTTTGTCTTTTTATTGCTGACCTTCCTACCATATCTATTACAACAGCTATTCAATTTAGTCAGAGAATCTTGCAGACTTGTAGCGGATTTATTTAGAAGTATAACATCATCCGCATAAAGCAAAGAGCTGACATTAACATCTCCAATTTTGATATCAGGTTTAATACCACTTTCCTTCTTAATGTGATCCATATAGATAATGAATAACAGAGGGGGATAATGTACATCCTTGTCTCACACCAGATTTAACATTAAACCATCTTCCTGTACTTTCTTCAATTCTAACTGATTGAATCATTTCATTCATTTACTTTATCAGCTATTCTTGATTCTTTTGTGAAATGAATAGTTTAAGGAAAAGTAGAATATGCAAGAACAAGCAGAACTAAACAGAAAAAAAAGTGGCACATGTATTGGCATTGAACGAATCCTCAGCATGTTTGAAAGCAGAGAAACGCTTTTATTTTGAGGATAATTGACCTGTTCCGCTAAATATTTTATGGCAATTTATTTATTTTTTTAAATATCATGAAAATAACATATTTTTGCATTTTAAATTTGAGTATAGTTTATTATACTGAATTTATTATTTAACAGTAATCGTTATCCCATTCTTGTGATTTAATAATTAACAATATCCCTTCCACAACTCTCTAAAAGTCAGTCTTAATCGAGTACGTATTTAGCATTAAGCAAATCACTTTCGAATAAGTATTGGGAGTAAACATCATATCACGTGGTTTACACGTTGCACCCTGCACAGGCATGCATGGCTGGCATACACTAAGAGTAACACGATTGCGTTCTTTTAAAAGATGGCAAATCAAAACGAATCCCACTAGAAAGTCATCGTTTGAAGTAACGCAGCTGTCTACAAATCCTATTTCAGGAAAGCCTCTGCAACAAAGGTGAAGGATTTACACATCACTGGCAGTAGCCATTCCCCAGTCATGAGCAGAGTGCCTGCGTATCATCTGATTGATAATGAAGTCCTTATTTGTATATTACGAAACCAAACAAAAAAAAAATATTTTTTTCTTTAAATAATATCTTGTAATGATGAAAATTTCAGTTTTCAGAGGACAAAACATCAGGCATTTTTATTTTAAATACAAAATTATTCTTATTATTATAACCTAATATCGAATAATAGCATTACCACATTCTGAATTCTCAATATAAACCAGAATGCCGATTATGTTCGCATTAAACAAGAACTGGAATATTTTCATTGGAATATGATCAAATTGGTCTTTATAAATCGCAATACTATATTCATTTCTAGGGAGATTTTCTGGGGAGGGAGGATGAAGTGTTCACTTTAAACCATTGCATAAAGCCACCATTTCGGCTAAAGAATTCTGCACGGTTAGCCTAGTGGCTTTGAGCTTTGCAACCATATGCCTAGGGAAGGATTGTCCTAGGTTCGATTGCCGTCGACGACGTGAGGAGCTTAAGGATCTTTCTCAGCCATAGTCAAGTTAGCTGGTTTTGGGCGTGGAGAGCAGATTTTTCTCCTCAGTTTATCTAGGGTTTTTACTCCTGCCAACAGGCAAACTGGCCTCCTGAACACACATGGAGTACCGTCATGAATATGTCCCAGCCATATGCCAGTCGTGAGCCGGATAAGGTTTGGGGGGGGGGGGAGAAATGGTGAACTATTCTGTAAAAATCTCACCAGGAATACTTTGTGGGCAATGCCTACAAAGTCACCTATGGTCAGTCAACTAAAGAATGCTTGTATCTGATTATACCAATCTAAGAGCGCAATGATTGGTGGCAGAGGGCAAGCGGAAAGTGCAGGTGGGTAATAGAATAGCTAGGATGACACCATCTACATCAATATATTTATTGGATAATTTCTTTTCTTATTATGCCGCTCTTCTATTAATCGTTCAGTCTGACTTTAGAAAATTTTTGTCATACCTTTGGGTCTGAACGACGATTTCAGAAATTCTTATTTCTCTGGATATAGTTATGTCTGTGTTTTTATACAGTAATCCCTCGATTAATGCGACATTCTTTTTCACTACCCAAATTCGATTAGTGCTTCTTTACACATTTTAAAAATAAATGTTACAGATTTCAAAAATCTTCTATCTATACAATTTTTCACAGACTGAAATAGTTTAGTTACCGATTTATAGCATCTATAAAGTTATTTTTAATGTCATACTACACTTCCGTGTATACTATGTTTTTCCAAATTTTTACAGCCAAAATTTATGTCGTCTGCTATAGTATTCCACAGATTCGAGACCATAAAGGAGAATCCATTTCTATAATTAGGGTAATCAATCCGCAATTCTGGGATGAGTTGTTTATTATTACACGTCGAAAATTAACTTCTCTTTTATGATCATTGTATTTTTTAAAGTGGTAACTATTTTGCTTGTATAACATAACAGTTGGGAAATTTTATCTATAAACACGTGATTTCGCTTGTTTGCGACCAATTCGTACGTCCGTCATTTCTTTGTCCCATTCAATGATAGCGTTCAAGAGTTAATTAAATCTCATTCTGAAGAATTGTGATTTCGACCTGCTAAATTTAGATGCACAGCAGTAAGATTCCGAAGAATATGAAGAAAATGTAACCACTGATAGTCAGCCAAAAGAGATTTCACAGAAACAAAAGTATTTTTCGGACAATCAAAATTTTTAAACAGCAATGCTTTGAGGCTGACCCTGACGAAGCAGTAAAATTTGCGGAAGAGTAGAAGAGGCAATAGGGCCATACCGTCGGTTGTATGAAAATAAGAAACAAAATGCCCGCCAAAGTACGTTAGCTCGAGGGTCAAAAAAGAAATTTAAGGAACGAATTATACTTTTTCCCAAAGGTTATTATATTAGATGTGTTAGAAGGGGAGAAACCAGAGAAAAGAAGGGGCAGCCGAAATATAATTTAATTGAAGAAGTGTTTACATTATTCGAAAGAGGCTATAAAACTGTTAAAGAGGAAACCCGTAAATAGGGTGTTCTGGAGTAGGAGATTCTGCATATCCACAGGGATTATCCCTTAGATCAGGGATTCTCAACCTATGGTACGCCCGCCACTGGTGGTACGAAAACAGAGTAAAAAATAAAAGGATTAATGTATTTTTTTACTCGCAACATGAATTGAAAATTAAAAATGTATGCACAACTATTTAACAGTTCTACTTAAAATATTTCATGCAACTAAATGAAAACAATTAGACTTTACATTATCATTAAAAACTTTTGTATAATAATATACAAAAATAATACGGAAGTACAATTTGAATTTAATAAGTATTAATCAAATGACAATGACAGAAAGTAACTCGAATATATTTGATAGGACAACAACGGGAAACAGTTTGTTCGTTGTCGATTATTTAGCCGCGAGCAGCAGTTACAGTTAAGAAAGTAATGGTTTCCGATTATTTTCTTTGATTGTGAGATTTCATTTACGAAATTGTCATATTTATATGTAGTTTGTTCTAGAGGATAGAAACCCGAACATGAATAAGTAGTTAATGAGCGGGGTCCTCAAAAATATTGAAGGGAGAAATTGATGTAAGCGGGTGGAACAATTCTCTGCCAGAAGCCACAACTTCGAATCCTAACCAACCGACGGAGGACATCGTTGTATAAGAATGCTACAAAAAGCCCCCTGCAGCACAACGTAAATAAAATCTTATGGTATCACTTATATTGGGAAGAAACCGCGTATGTTTCCCAGTGTCTGATTTGTTATAAACGCTATCAAAACATTCGAAGAAGCCTTCCCTTAAACGACATTTTGAAACCAAAAACGTCGATTTAAAACATTTAAAACCTTTGGAATATTTCCAGAGAAAACTGTCCGATTTATCAGCAAGGAAACAACAAACATCCTCATTTTCAGGATGTAACACGAAGGCTCTGGAGGCATCTTATAGTCAGTTTAAGAATAGCTAAGGCAGAAAATCTTCACACAATCTGTCATTAATATTACCAGCAGCTACAGATATGGTTAGAATAATTTTGGGGGAAAAGGCAGCAAAACAATTTGAAATGATTCCATTATCTATGACATAAAGAAGAATTTCAGATTTGTCTTCAAATGTTAAGAAGCAGTTAATAGAGAAAGTTCAGGCTAGTAAATATTTTTCCATACAGTGGGATGAAACTACTGACATTACCAGCATGGCCCATCTTCTTACGTATATAAGATTTATAGATGGGAAAACAGTGAAGGAAGTGTTCTTGTTTTATGATCCACTGCCAGCTCGTACAACCTCAAATGAAATAATTTCAAAATAAGACCAATTTATGAAAATGAAATAGAATGGAATAAACGTGTTGGTGTTTGTTCTGATTCAGCACGTGCAATGGTTGGCAAACACAGTGGCGTTGTTTCAAAAATTAAGAAGTAGCTCCAGAAGCAAAATTTGTGCATTGTAGCATTCATCGCGAGGCTTTAGCAGCAAGAAATATGCCTGTTGCTCTGAAGACAGTTTTGAATAAAAGTGTGAGAATTGTTAACTTCATTAAGTCCAGAGTTATGAATTCACGACTATTTTCGATTTTGTGCAATGAAATGGGTGCTGAACATGATTCTCTTTTACTTCACGACAAAGTTAGGTGGCTGTCGAGGGGAAGTGTATTGAGCCACCTGTTTGAACTTCGTTTGGAAGTGCAGATTTTTCTCTTTGACAAATCCTCAGACTTAGATCTGAATTATTTCGCTGATGAACTGTGGCTTGCCCGGTTGACTTACCTGGCAGATTTATTTTGCTAGCTGAACACCAGTTTGCATGGCGCACGTTCTTCCTCATTCTTGGTACAGGTTAAAACTGCAGCTCTTGGGAAAAAACTTGGCTTCATCATTAAAGAAATCGATACGTGTTCCTTTCCATTCTTGGATGCTTTCTTAACAAACAATGAAATAGTTCATAGTAAACTGGCAGAGAATATAAAGAAGCATCTCGGTAGTCTAATCACAGATTTCAAGGAATACTTCCCTGGAAACCTGGTTTAAGAATTTTGGATTAGAGAGCCGTTTTCCATTAATGACACCTTACCAGAAACGTTAACTCCTTCCGAGAAAGAACTGATCTCCTGCGACGGAAGTCTCATGCAAACGATCAAGAGGATGGATTTAACAGACTTCTGGTTGTTAAGAAGAAATGAATATCCAATGATCGCAGAAAGAGCTGCGAATGTTGAACCCGATTTAAGACTCAAATTAAGTCAATTGAAACCGACATTAAGAAGCTGTGTTTAGCTAAACAAGCACAACCTTCAGACTGAAACAAGAATGTGAGTTCTGTAAATAAAAATATGTTATATTTATATTCTTATTTACAGTTTTTACAGATTGTAAGTTTATTTGAAAACTGGAGCACCATTAATTTGTTTATGTATTCACTGATTATTATTTTAATTTTTAAAAATCGCTCATTTTACAGAACAATCCATTGAATAGATTCAAAGTATAACTATTTCTCTAATAAATATCTGAATAAAATAAAAAAATAACTCGTATTATAGAGAAATGCTTATTTTGCCCCTGGGACCAACACATCTCACTTTTCCAGAATAAATTTGCTTACTAGTACATCTCATATCCTGAATTAAATATAGTGGTACTGCACTGGAAAAGATTGAGAACCCCTACCTTAGATGATAGAGAAGGAAATCCAATGAAATAAGAACAGACAACAATAACAACAAAAGAGTAGCTGTTCATACTTCCTACAACTGTAAATCACAATTGCTCGTCTGGTAATAACTGACATCCAACCAACTGAATAATGTGAGATTTCTTAAGAGATTCACTTTGCAGGTTGAAAAGCCATCTTTGAACGTTAACCATTATTTTGCAGCTTCCATGTGTACAAGAAATACGTTCACATCAAAGGTCATCCTTAGTGTTATTCCTCAGGACATGCTCAACTGCTGATTATAATCCGACCCCATGGCTCTCTGCTTAACTTATTTTGTCATGATGCCTTTGGCAAGCGAATACAGGTTTTCTTACTGCATCATTTTAAAGAACGATGATCTGTTATTGTGAAAATTTTACGTTATTTTTTGTCCACTATTCATTAAAAATGATAAATTTCTTGATTAAAATGCATACATTATTTGCTATTAAATATTAGATGATATGTTGAGAATATTTTATTTATAAATCGAATTTTAATATAGCAATAATCACCTCATTTTTCTTTTCAGATTGCAGGATTGCTGGCATGAGATATTTTGCCTGCTAATGCATTAAATCCAAGCTGATTACCAACAATTTATGAAGATTGTTAAGTTGTTGGAAATATTTCATGCTTGATTTGCGAAGTAAAAATCAGAAAATTCAGAGGAGGTTTCACTTCCAGTTTCATAAGGGAAAATCATCAAAATGGGAAAGGAATTGATAACCCAAATTCAGAAAACAATTAGTAATTCTCTTGCAACCGTGATCTTAATAATCATTTCATAGTCACTTGCGAAAAGTGTTTCGCAAGTGATAATTCAAGAGGCACTTTTCATATCAGAGTCGCCTAAACAGACATCAGAAAACTCAATAGATAGTCGAATAATAAAAAAATCTTTATCTATGCCACAAAGCCTTTAAGCGATCAGATCAACTTAAAACGCATGAGACAATTCATGGCAATCGAACAATAACAGACTCCATTAGTAGTCATGCGAAAAATATGAGAAAAACTAATCGCCATGAGAGGCTAAAAGGGCACCCCAGAAAATGCACGTAAAAAACGAAGAAAAACATTCCTTCTGTACGGCATGTTAGAAGAATTTCATTTATTCAGCAAATCTTCGATAGCAGCTGAAAACGTCCAATCGGAAAGCAATTTCCATGTGAAAATTACAGCAAGACCTTTTACTTGCTTACTCACTGCACAGGCACACAAGACTACAGTGAACTACAATCAACATGTTAACATCTGAAATATGATTTTTGCGATAGGCGGTTTTCCAGTTCATATCATTTGAAGATGCACAAATTTGTTGTTCATGTATCGGAACATCAAGTGTGAAAAATGCAATTAGACCTATCGCTTACAGTCGTGTCTTTAATTGAAAAAACTGGCTCATACTGGGAAACGTTTTCCTATTTTAACTTTTTTGAGCTGCATTTAAGAAATTGTGAACACTACAAACATTTCCCGAATAAATTACAAGGCAGAGAGAGCAAATCAGTCTGCAAAGTTCCTAGTGGAGAAAGGCATGTTTCATGTGAAGTGAGTGCCAAATCATTTTCCTCAATGGCTTTCTAAATAGACATTCCATTCTTCACACAAGTTGAGTAGCCTTTTCAATCCAAATATTCCTCAGCACAATTACTTTCTCTCAGAAAACAAACGCAACATAGTGTGCACTAAAAGGAGAAACATTTCACCTGTGAAATAAGTGACACCGTATTTTATGAAAACGGAAAACTTTTGTTTCACATCAGAGAGGTTCACGGAAAAGAGATGCCATATGAATATGAAATTTGTAAGAAATCATAAGACTAGAGAAATCCATAAAAAAACATATCAGATGTCACTGAAGAAAAAGGTTTAATTTCTTGTGTAGCTCTAGGTTTTCAATTCTGCAGTCCCTTAAAGGGCTCCATGATCTTCATGCATTCACTGAAGAAAAGTTTTTTGTGAAAAATACTTGGCAAACAATATTCTTAATCATAAAAATCATATCAAAAGGCAAAATAAAGATGACAACTCGTTTACATCCAAAATCTGTTGCAAGAAGTTCTTCGATCTATCTCATGTGAGAAGTTGCGAAAGGGTACACACCAGAGAGATATAACATGTATACAAACAATTGGCATCTGAAAATTCAGAAAAGTGTTCATACCGGTAAGAAACCTTTTCTATGCGAAATTTGATACAAAATGTTTTCTTACAGTACGAGTCTGGTAAAGCATCAAAGAATTCATTCTGGTGAGAAACCTTTTCTATGCGAAATTTGACACAAGACATTTTCAAACAGTTTACATCTGAAAAGACATCTGAGAGTTCTTACTGGTGAGAAACCTTTTCTATACAAAATTTGGAACAAGATGTTTTCAGACAGTTCGAGTCTGCAAAAACATCGAAGAATTCATACTGGTGAGAAACCTTTTATATGCAAAATTTGCAACAAGGCGTTTTCAGATGGTTCTTATCTGAAAAGTCATCTAAGAGTTCATACTGGTGAGAAAACTTTTCTATGCAAAATTTGCAACGAAACATTTTCAAACAGATCACAGTTGAAAAGACATCTGAGAGTTCATAGTGGTGAGAAACCTTTTCTATGCGAAATTTGCAACAAGATGTTTTCAGACAGTTCGAGTCTGCAAAAACATCGAAGAATTCATACTGGTGAGAAACCTTTTATATGCAAAATTTGCAACAAAAAGTTTTCGTACAGTTCAGGTCTACAAATACATCAAAGAATTCACACTGGTGAGAAACCGTTTCCATGCGAAATTTGCAACAAGAAGTTTTCGTCCAGTTCTGGTCTACGAAAACATCAAAGAATTCACACTGGTGAGAAACCGTTTCCTTGCGAAATTTGCAAAAAGATGTTTTCAGACAGTTCGAGTCGGCAAAAACATCGAAGAATTCATACTGGTGAGAAACCTTTTATATGCGAAATTTTCAACAAGATGTTTTCAGAGAGTTCGGGTCTGCAAAAACATCGAAGAATTCATACTGGTGAGAAATCGTTTCCATGCAAAATTTGCAACAAGAAGTTTTCATACAGTTCGGGTCTACAAATACACCAAAGAATTCACACTGGTGAGAAACCGTTTCCATGCGAAATTTGCAACAAGAAGTTTTCGTCAGTTCGGGTCTGCGAAAACATCAAAGAATTCACACTGGTGAGAGACTGCTTCCATGCGAAATTTGCAAAAAGATGTTTTCATACAATTCGGATCTGAAAAAACATCTAAGAGTTCATACTGGTGAGAAACCTTTTCTATGCGAAATTTGCAAGAAGAAGTTTTCATACAATGCTGATCTGAAAAAACATCTAAGAGTTCATACTGGTGAGAAACCTTTTCTTTGCGAAATTTGCAACAAGTTGTTTTCATACAGTTCGGGTCTGAGAAAACATCGAAGAATTCATACTGATGAGAAACCTTTTGTATGCGAAATTTGCAACAAGAAGTTTTCGTACAGTTTGAGTCTGAAAAGTCATCTAAGAGTACACACTGGTGAGAAACCTTTTCTTTGCGAAATTTGCAAGAAGTGTTTTTCACAGAATTCAAATCTGAAAAAACATCTGAGAGTTCATACTGGTGAGAAACCGTTTCTCTGCAAAATTTGCAACAAGATGTTTTCAGGCAGTTCGAGTCTGCAAAAACATCAAAGAATTCATACTGGTGAGAAACCATTTCCTTGCAAAATTTGCAACAAGAAGTTTTCTTACAGTTGCAATCTGAAAAGTCATCTAAGAGTTCATACTCGTGAGAAAACTTTTCAATGCGAAATTTGCAACAGGAAGTTTTCAAAGAGTTCGCATCTGAAATTTCATCGAATAGCTCATATTGGTGATAATGTTTTCACTTTTCCGTTGTGTAGCAACGATTTAGGCTATTCAGTTACTTAGAGTACCAAAAAGCTTTTTACGAGTAATATATGTTGCAAACAATTTTCTTTATCAATCTATCTTAAAAAACATATTAAAACGCACACCACAGATTTCTCCTTTTCACGAGAAATTCTCCAGCTCGTTTAACCTGAAAAGACACGAAAGAGTTCACATCAGAGAAAACCAGTTTCTATTTGCAATTTTGCAACAAGAAATTTTCACACAGTTTGAGCCTGGAAATATATTTAAGGTTCATTCTGGTGGGGAACCTTTTCCGTGTGAAATTTGCAATAAGATGGTTTCAGACAGCTGGAATCCGGAAAGACATGAAACTATTAGACCACAGAAACATTTTCTATGCAAAATTTTCAAAAAAACGGTTTCCTTCAATCAAGGCTGAAAAGACATCTAAGAGCACATACTGATGAGAAAACTTTCACTTGTCTCGTGTTCAGCTCTATGATTTTAACTCTAAACTCCCTTGAAAAGCATTAGAAATGGAACCGTCTGACAAAAGAAAGCATTTTCGTGTAAAATATGTGAGAAACAATTTTCTGAATGAGGCTGTCTTAAAAATCATATTAAACGGCATAGAGAAGATTACTCCTTTACATGCAAAATCTCTCACGAGAAAATTTTCAACTATTCTCTCCTGAAAAGACACGAAGTCACGCCAGAGAGAAACTTTTTCCAAGTGAAATTTTCATCGAGTTACTGAAATAAAGAGCCAAATAGCTTCACTTCGTTGATGTAAAATTATTTTAAATAAGGGGATATTAAATCCCACATTATTTCAAAGTCAAATAAGAAACTCAAAGATAGAAATCTAAGTTTTTTGTCGAATATAGGAAACTATAAAAATTTCGTCGAATCCTAGCGTTATCTAAACATGGTCAATACTAGGGTAAATCTTAGCAAAAGTGGGTAAAGTTCCGATCAATAATTCTTAGTATTTTTCTTAATGTAAAAACACATCTAGCAGATGCATGACGTTTTACATTATCGGGGAAGGTCCCTACCAAGACCGGTTTCGACCTTTTTTTAGGTCTCATCAGTGAGTAGGTACACCTAGATAATAACAAGGTTGTAGTTAGCAGAACTTATATACTTTGCTATATGAGATGCAATAAACGGTGCACCAATAAGGTACTGAAATATAGAGCCAAAAGGCTTCACTACGGTGATGTAAAATTATTTAAATGAAGGGATATTTGCTACGAGTTGCCCTAGTATTGAACCATGGTTTAGCTTACTATAAAATTCGCCGAAATTTTTATAGAGTGCTATATTCGGCATGAAACTCATAGATTTCTATCTTTGAGTTTCTTATTCGGCTTTGAAATAATGTGGGATTGAATATCCCTTTAATTTAAATAATTTCTTGAAGAGGTGTTGACGTTGTTCGCTTTTGCAAACACATCTGATAGTGCATACTGATGAGGAACATTGCACTTTTCAAACGTGCGGGAAAACATTCTCGCGAAAGGAACATCTGGTGACCCACTGAAGAATTCAACAAAACAATTGGGTTGAGGGTGAATGTGTGTCCTTGTCATATATGTACAATTATATTTGCATTTCTTCAAGTCGCCCTTTTAAGTACATTATATTATTTGTTTTTTGAAAATAAATAATACATTAGTGAGGGACACTGCTTTTCCAAGTATCACTTGAGTTTTAAAAATACTTAATGGATTAAGGAAAAGTTATTGCAAATTTATGAAAACAGTGCGAACGAAATTTGTTTGAATATCACAAAAATTGAACTCCTGTAGACATTGTTTAGTGCTATGCGGTATCGGAATTTGCTAAAAACCATGCAGGGATTTTCTGAAGTCACTTCAAGTATTTACTATTTTTTTGCTTCTTATTTAGAAATAAAATCCTCTTGAAGGAATGGATACACTTGTTTCCCTAACCGACTACCTACAATTTCCTTTTTTTTATGGTATTCGGTCGATTCTTCACATGTTATTTAAATTAAATAGATGACTTCGCAATTGACGATGATAAAAGAAGAAAAATCTGATTCAGAGAATTATTTGAAGATCTTGATATTTCTCGTACGAGGCACTAGGCAGATGAAAACTATTTCAGATCACTCTGATTATTTTCTTCTGTGAGAACTCTCGGATGAATTTTATGCATGTTAATATCTAGTAACAAAGACAAGTTTCCACCCAACCTTTTTAACGTGTAGCCACATCACGCATCGTCCTTTGAAGTTCATATGTTTCAAGACCGTCAGACTAGGTTAGTACACGAAAATAATGAAAGTTGGAACATAGCAGCAGTTTGCATAAGGTAATGCCCAAATTCACTGTACGCGTTTTAGTTTTTTCATCCTAAATTTCAAAGAGATCTTTTTCGGTGAATTTTTGGATGAATAAAATTTTAGTTGATTAGTTTTACTGTATTCATTATTGAGTTATTAATTTTTTATATTTGCTTAACTACCATTTCATATGTTCCACGTTTTTTTAGTTTAGTGTGAAATGAGAATTGTTTTCATTTACTTTGCAGAAAAGTCATGTAGCACAAATTACTCAGCAATTAAAATTGTAATTTCTAAGCAATTTCGGCTGAGGAGCTTCACTTTCTGAAATTTAATAAAATGCAGTTCTTTTTATGAAGTGAGAATATTTTAATAACATCATTGCTTTTAACAAATACTTGTTTTAATGCATAAGCTTTTAATAATTATAATAAAGAGGATATTAAATCCCACATTGTTTTAAAACCGAATAAGAAACTCAAAGATTGGAATCAGAGAGTTCCAGGCCGAATATAGTAAACTATAAATTATCAGCGAATTACTATCGTGAGCTAATACAAGTAGTCCTAGTATGTATACAGTCTCGGGCAACTCGTTGCACGGACTACTTGCATTAGCTCACGCTAGTAATTCGCCGATACTTTATAGTTTACTATAATCGGCCTGGAACTCACTGATTCCAATCTTTGAGTTTCTTATTCGGTTTTAAAACAATGTGGGATTTAATATTCCCTTAATAACGTTATTAAGGCGATAACAAAGAGATCTATTCGCCGAAATGAAGCCTACTGGCTCTTTTTATTTAAATAATAAAGAGGTTTCGGATATGACAATGTGCGTCCGGGGATATAACTGAAATTAAATTCTAAAAAAGCAAATTAAATCATTTAATCACACACACATTCGTTTTTCTACTTAAAAATAGGACTCGTACTCCTCTCCAGACTTTTTGTTCATGGAAATATTACTTGAAACTTCACCTAAATGTGAACTGATGAGAGTATTCTCTTCTATTGACAGCGATTTACAAAATTTCTGGTCTCATTTATAATCAATTTAAATTCACTTTTTTTTTCGTTTATTTCTCTCATGCTCTTTCTCTGTGCAAATTTTGACATGATTCAACAGGATTTTGTACATGATTCAACCTATTCACAGAACTGCAGTAGAACCATTTAAAGAAGTATTGGTCATTATTAAAACTGACATCGGCAAAAGGCATCTAATCTAATGACATTCAAGAGAACGTTTAAAAAAGTCCATATTTTCTATTTTGGAAACATATTCAGTCGACTGTAAATGCCAAGTGTATTTCGGGTCAATTATTAAAATTTCAGGCATTCTTTCATTTATTTATATATATTACAATCACTCCATTATAAAATAATAAAACTGGAATTATTGAAAAGAAATGAAAATGCCATTGTCATACTGGCCTCAAAGACAAAACACAAGCTACTAAAGTGAAAACAGTTTGCGCTGCACAGGGATGTTAAAACGCTACTTCAATCCAAACCGAATGACCATATCAGCATGTCACATACTCGACTGCATTCACTCAAACACTTCCCAAACCGGTTTCGACTTTTATCGAGGTCTCACAAGTGAGAAGGAAGACCTAGATTGTTATATTATCTACTGTAGTGATTGTTATAAACATAAGTCACTACTTAAAAGCGACCGCAGATTCCACACCTCCGAATCAAAAAATTGGAATAATCAAAGAAAATGCGTTGAAATATTTCCAATTCTAATTTATTGCAAAGGATAATTATTACAAACTATGAATTAGCATCTACTTACTTTCAAGTTTATATAACCAATAAAATCATATATGAATGTAATATAAATTACAAGAAAATTTTTATTGGAAAACATTTAAAAAATTTTGAATAATTTTTAATGTGACTCAAAATATTACATGATTCCAAATTTGTTCGATCGGTTTTAAGTAGAGCTTAGAAGTTACATGTATTTTAGTAGTTGCGGGACTGACTCGTATCTGAGGAATTGTTTGCGCCTGGATTTCTATTAATCATTTGCTAAACATGGGTTGAACAAGTGACATATCGGAAGCTAAGAAGTTTTGTATGGTGTCTTAACAAAGAGGGCCAAACTCCACAGATTTTAGCTAAGGAATTGATATGTTGTCATGCAAGCGGGGGTAGAGAATTGAAACAGTATTCTAATCACCGGAGTTTGCAAACCTTTCGTTATTACCTTTTAGTTATTACAAAAAGTAATAACAATATTTCATACTGTTGGGTATTACATCAAGAGATGAAAGGAGATTGAAGAATGTCGAGGACAAACCGTTTCTGAAGTGAAGTATTTTCATAGGGGATGGAAAGAAGTAGGTGTGAAAGTGTATAAATCTACGATGTGACAAATTCAGAAATTAGGTTTTAAATCACGTGTGCCTAAGACGAAGCCCTTTATGACTTCCAAGCAAAAGGCGGCTAGAGTGCAATAATGTAAGCAAAGACTTTGTAAGATCAAGAGGACTGGGAAAGGTATTTTATGCGATGAAATTATGTTTTGTGTGCAGGGTCGTCATAATCTGATAAGCAGGCGATGCATCGCATCGCGGGGCCGCTGACGTTAGTGGAAAAAATAAAATATGAACATGTTTAAAATTAGCGTTTATTAAATGTGGACATGCACTAAATAGATCGTATTAAATACTACAAATTTTAATAACATTTAGCAAACACCACAAGTTTTTTCATTATGTGTAGTATAGAGTTCGCAAAAGCAATGGAAGAGTCTGGAGCTCTCCAGGATATCACTTGCATGGGAATCCTTACACTATCGACTTTCTTTCTTATATGTAGCATGCATTCGCCAGTTAGGCCCTGTGGCGCGTACTTGTATCGCTTAATCTCTATTACGCAATGATATTTAGGCGTTCGTTGAGGAATGGACTTCACGTGGTTTTGTAAATCGTCGAATGTTTGATTGCTCAGCACACAGTGAATGTGCTGTTAATTCACACTGAGGTAAGTAGATTCAAAATTTAACCTATGGCTTTACAAATCATAGGAAAATTTATCCATTTCTTTAAGTATTTATTATTTTTATTTATATTTATATCTTAACAAGTTTTTGTTCAATAGATTTTTTACTTTAAAATATATTTTTGGGCATAAAAAATTATCCAGAGCTGCAAATAAAATTTAAAGAAAAAAGAAAAGTGGAAAAAAGAACTTGAAAATGAGAAGTAGAAAGAACAGCTAAATAAATTTCTCAAAGTTTGAAAGTTTATCCTCGTACCTCTTAGACTAAAATTTTTAAATTTAGGTATTATGTATTAAAAATTCGTGGAAACAAGAATACCATAACGTGGCGAACACGCGACCGTTAAGACACACTTAACGGAGTAGTATATTCATTCAATTAGGTGATCGCTGATGCTGCCAAAGTCAATAATGAAACAGCGAGGTTCTACAGAACTATGTAAGAAATTTATAATTTCTTTCATGCTTTCAGTAAGGGATTTGGTGCACTGTATAATACAGCAAAATTAGATACTGGATAAGATAGATAACTTTATAAGATACTAGATGGGATATACACACACAATATGTATACAATGGCAATCAAAGGATTTGTATGACTGCAGAGGGTCCAGGTAGGCTGTGTTGTGTATGAAAGAGTCAATTCCAAAGTGTACCATCTTGCTGAAAGATAAAATCACCGTCAGTTAAATCGTCTGAAGCCGGAACAGAAAGCGCTCAAAACTTTATGTGATAGTGAATTTCTTTTTCAACAAGATTCATCTTCTTGTAGAACTTCTCATAGCGTTTGCTGGCAAACTTAACAGATTTAAATCCATCCCATTGAGATTTTGTGGTGGAATTAAAGAAACGCCTTCAAGATGTATTCCCAAAAGACAAAAACGAACCAGTTTCTAATCTGCAGATCAC
Organism: Typopeltis vanoorti; assembly: GCF_054136105.1. Taxonomy (NCBI): domain Eukaryota; kingdom Metazoa; phylum Arthropoda; class Arachnida; order Uropygi; family Thelyphonidae; genus Typopeltis; species Typopeltis vanoorti. The sequence goes on from NC_143572.1 coordinate 80,039,462, forward strand.
ATGGCATCTTTCGATTAAAAAGACTGACCTGATCTCTGGCACGGGCAAGAAGGTTTTTTTTTTTTTTTTTTATATCTCGGAAACTTGGGTTTTTGATCCCATATACTAAATAAAATCAACCGCAGTACCCACATTATTTCAGATAGTAACATATTATTATATCACACCTCCAGGGAGTCCAAAGACTCATTGAAGGAGGGCATCAACTCTGCAACTCCACGTCTGACTACTCCACAAACTTCATCATCTACAGCCGACCACAACCGCTAGTTTCTTTTTACAGACAATCACAAACATCCATGGCCATGGTGGGATTCGAACCCGCAGCCTATTGGCTGGAGAGTGGATACGCTTAACCACTCGCCCAACCAGGTCGGCTGTTAGGGTATTTATATCCTGTTAGGTTATTTGCCTACCTGATGATAACATGTCTAAATCTGTGGTATAATGAATTTTAACATTTATTTTCTGAACGCAGTGAACAGCATGTCTGAGAATTTTTTCACGTCGTCACTGATTTATATCTTTGTCATTTGTACGAATTGTAGACAGGTCATCCCCGTACTGGCGAGAATTGTTACTATTAAAAAAAATCAGTCCAAAATACAATTTCAATGCTATTTTCCGACTGGAGCCACTTTTTTCGAAGCCATACTCGACTAAACCGTTGGACCACTTCTTATTCCTTTTCAGGAAATGAAATTCCTTGGATTTACTATTACTATTTTTTTAAGTTAGTAGCTACTTATATTCCTAGTAGTATACTATCCACCTACTTCCCTTTTAAAAATAAATGCTTAACTATATCTCTTCCTGGTGTATACCAAGTTTCATATGACTGCCATCTTTCTTACCTTGAGCAAACCGTACGTTCAATGAATACAAGAATAGATGATTTATAGATGACATCTTAAACCATTTATTTAGAAGGTGGTTGAAAAGAGAAGGATCGATCTCCTGACAGCTAGTCATCCGATTGTTTTGCTTGTGTTTATCAGTTGCGAATATTCCGGAACTGCTAGGGGTGCGGTGCATATCCGCACAATAGCAATAATAGCGATATATTTTTTCATTTATTCCGGAGACTCACCAAACCCATTCGACTTCGCGTGAATCCGAAAATTAAACACTATGTACACTAATGCTTCATGAACAGGACACTTTTCGATGCGTAAACATTGCATCACGTTCGTGTTAATAGCCTGGATGTGCGGTCACAGATACAACTTTGTGCTGTTAGGACAGACGTATAGGTCAAATTGTTACGTTGCAGTGGTTTTAAACCGCCCGAAGCAGGGTGTGGGCTGAGACAATAGCATCTAGAAATCAGTGGCTGTGATTGGTTTTTGTGTCATGCACTCCGATGGAGCGTTCTCATTTGTCAGGAGTTGCTGTTTTAGTTTTCTGAGTTTCATCTGTTTTACGTGTGTGAAGTGTGAACTGTCGTCTTTATGACACCGACACAGACAAGTAATTTTCTATAAACGTTTCTTCCCATATTTACAATTGGAAACAGTATTGACGATCTTTCGAATGTCGCGTTTTCTGCAAGAGCTTTCGCGGATTGTATGATCGATTACAGTTTAATGAGGTAAGACCTTGCGTATGAATTTCGTTAGTTCAATCACGAAAATTAATAATTTCCCATGTGACTACTTTTTCCGATTTCAGTGTTTATTATATGGTTATTTAAAAATCGCATCAAAATTTAAATTATCGATGTCTCGCTCTAGTATTTTCCAATGATAATCTAATCTCCCCACGAAGCGTAAACCCCTTGTGCTTATAGCACACGCGGAAGAAGCAGACTATTGTTCATTTGACCTTTATGCTTTCCATATTTAAAATTATATTAATTGATAAATTAAAGTGTTCGATGTTTTCCTACAAGTCATTGAATATGACCAATTCAGATGAGCGCCGATGTGCTACGCACTCTTAACACTCGCATGCAACGTTAGAAAAGCAATCACCTACTGAAAGTGACTTGAATTTTGTAGTGCGGGTTGCATAAGCCACGCGAGAGTAGATGCAAAGCATCTACTCACAATTGACATTTGTGTCTTTAGCGGTGAAGCAAGATGCTTTTCATATTCCCCACTATCAGTTGTGGTTACGGTGAGGGAAAATTTATGAGCAGTTTGCTTGCCCTGAATGGGCATGGAGATTATGCATCGCTATAGGAGGCTAATATAGCTATTCGTCTTCTATATTTGAATATGTCCGTTGCCTCGTATGCTGCAGCATGCTTAACCAAATCGTTGAGGTGTGTGGACGTCTTTAGAAAAAACTTGTATGCTAAGGATTTTAGAAAAGAGGAAAATATAGGGAATATTTGTATCTCTATGAAGTTGATTGTTACTAACATACCACAGGGCATTCAGAATCATTCTCAAGCACTTGTTTTCTGCACTCTTTGTATCTTGATAATGTGAGTATTAGAGGTGTGGCTCCAGGCTGGAGAGGCATAGGTGATTATAGGACGAATCGTCTCATCTGGTATAGTTCCAATTTGATTCTGTTGCTAAGCTTGCTATTTCTACTAATTAGCGGATAGATCTGAGCTATGGTTTTAGATGCCTTTGTGCACGCAATTTTGATGTGTTGATAGAAAGATAGAATTACACCCAGGTAATTTGTTTCTGTCTGTCATGGAATTTTAGTATTGAATACTTACACATCACCTGCAGGAGATATTGGCCTTTTTGAGAAAAAAAAACGACTGAGCTTTTCTGGGGTTGACTTCCAATTTCCACTTGGAGAACCAACCATCCAGCTTTAGAATGTTTTCTTGAAGGTTTCTGGTAATGAAATGGGGTCTGAAAGATCTGGATAGTATTGCCGTATCGTCCGCATACAGGGCCAAAATGGAAGTCATCGGATTGTGCGGGATGCTGACATACATACGGAAAACACCAATGGAGCCAGTAGAGATCCCTGCTGCACTCCAGCAAAGATATGACTCTTGGACGATGTAGAACCGTTGATTTTAACTTGCATTGATCTATTCTGAAGATATGAGTGGATTACATGAACCATTTTTAGTGAAGTACCGGCTGAGATAAGTTTGTGCAGGAGTCCAAAATGCCAGTTATTGTCAAATGCTTTGGATAGATCTAGGAAAATAGCTCCTGTACACTGGCTCCAGTTGTAGCTGATGGTGATGTATTCGACAATTCTGTGGATTTGCTGAGTAGTACTATGGTGTTGCCAAAAACCAAACTGTTCTTTAGGGAGGATGTTTAGGTCATTTACTGAGGTTTGGAGTCATGAGAATACGACCTTCTCCACAACCTTACCCAGATTGGAGATGAGACTGATTGCACGATAATTTTGTATCAGTAGGTGTGGGTCTTTGCGTGGCTTATGTATACAATTACATCAGCCAGTTTCCAGGTGGAAGGAAAATAGTGAAATCTTAAAATTGCATTTATTATACGAGTCAGATGCACTACTGCTTTTCTGGGCAGAAGTTTAATCACCCGATTAGTAATGCCGTCTGGCCCAGGAGCTTTTTTGTTCTTTAAGTTTTTAATAATGTCATATATCTCAGCAGGTGTTGGTGCAATATGGTCAGTGCTGGTGATAGGAAGTTTGAGTGAGTGTCTGACCTTGTTGTGAATCTTATATATGTGGTCAGAGTCGGGGTTTTCATACGAAGGCCTGAATTGCTCCTCCAAATTGTATGCTATAACTTCTGCTTTGTCTACATCTGGGTGAGCTAGGCCCTGGTTACAGAATATTGGGGGAAGGGATCTGACTTTCTTTGATATTTTTCAATAGTCTCCATCTGGGGACTACTGAAAAATAATGATCATTAGGTGAAATGGAGGCTAACTTTTCTTCCCATACTTGGTCTCTATGAGCTTTGAGCGCATCTCTTACTGCCTCATTTAATCTGTTTAGATTTGTTTTATCTTGTGGCGCACTCGTGTTACAGAATCTTTTCCTAGCTTTGTGTTTGTCTCTGATCAAGTTCATGATGTCATCAGGCAAACGATCTGGCTTGTGGGCAGATTTGTAGGAGGAAGCTATCGTTATAGCAGAATTAATTTGTTATGTGCGATTTTTAACTGCAATTTCTACTTCTTCTTTTGTGCATATGTGAGGAACAGGTCTAATATAATTCTTTATTGCTGTTGACAGTCTTTCCCATGCTATGTAGGATTGAGAAGGAGGAGACAGGTATTCTTATTTTCCCAGCTGTAGTAGAATTGGGTTGTGATCGGATGATAGTTCATCCATTGATATAATGCTGTATTGAAGTTTGATATCCTGCAAGATAGCTATATCCTGGATATTAGTAGTGCCAAACCGACTGAGATGAGTTGGTTCGGTGGGAATGGCCACAATAGCGTTGCTTGATCCTAAGTAATTGGAAAGGATGCAGCCATTCTTGTTGGTGGTTGAACAATTCCATGCAGGATGGTTGGAGTTCAGATCCCTGGCTATAATGGTCGGCTCTCTGACATATAAGATTCCATTTAGGTCAGAGTGTAGTAGAGATTTTTGGGGAGGGTTGTAAGCTGAGTAGATTTTCAGTCTGCCAGCAGAACTGGTGACTACTTCCACGCCTGTGATCTCAAGTTTAGTGGCTGAAGAGTTGCTCACAGAGTGGTGCTTAATATAATTTTTAATGATGATGGCAGTGCTACCGCCTCTGTAGAATAATATATCATTTCTGTATAGGCGATAACCCCTTATTTTAGGATTGTCTGAGGGTCTTAATTGTGAAATCTCGGAGTTCCATAATTTTGGTTTTGAGGCCATATGCATTCCCTGCAACGATCTGAAGAGATGTGGAATGAGTTTGTTGCTATTCATTTATGAGGCCTCTGAGAATGACCTGCGTTTCACGAAGAGATTTTTTTTTTAGTGGAGGTTCCAGTAGGGTTTGATAGGCAGAAGTTTTGTAGCATGTTTCCTAGTGAGGCCGTAATAACAGCTGTTTAGATTTTTAGGTGAGGTTGGTTGATTTTATTTTGGTATTGGTCTATTTGTGGAGGTCACATCGGGATAACTTCTTGTTAGCTTTTCGGTGTCTCTATTTTTGGAGGTCTTCGATTGTGGCCGCAGAGTCTCCGATTTTGATGCCTGGGCCTCTGGTGTTCTTATACTTTAGGAGGAGGGGCTGTTGACTGCCTCCATCTGTCTGTTCTTTGGGAGCTAAGCACATCCTTTATAGTTCGCAGGATGAGGGCCACGACAGTTGGCACATTTGGCCGAGGTGGTCCTCGGCTTAATGCAGGTATTGATTGGGTGGCTCTCCCCACATTTCAAACATCTATATTCAGCTCTTCACAGATTCTGGGCATGGCCAAACTTCTGGCACCTGTGGCACTGCCCAGAAGATGATCTTTTCCGGAGTGGTTCTGGTGTGACAATGAGACCACAGACTGTTTTTAAGTTGTAGATATCCTTGTAAATTTTATGAATCTCTACTAGGACTAATGCCATGGGAGTCTTGTCTGCTTTATACATTCTGCTGATCTTGACTGGAGGCAGATCCTGAGAATTCAGGTCAGCAGCTATTTCTGCTGTGTCAATGTCTTCACAGACACCACGACGGACCACTTTTAAGTTTTTTTCAGAGCTGAGCGCAAAGGTATGATACTGGATGCCTCTATTGTGCAGTTCTTTGGTCAACCTTCTATAGTCTGTCACTGTTTCTGGCTGGATCTTTATGCCTTCAATCATGTTTTTGGCCTTAATGAAGCCAATGTGCAGATTGGACATTGTGGATCTTAAAGCTGCCCACTTCTGCTTTTCACTAAGGATGATCGGAGGCACCTTTCCTTCGGGAGAAATAGCGATGTCTGAACCCTGAGAATCCTGTTCCATTTCATTCTCATTGTGCGGTTCCGTTGTTCTTCGCTTTTTGCGTGCGCGCCCTTCTACAAAGTCTGAAGGAGTAGAAGGCACCGATTCTAACTGATCTTCTGCGACAACATCTGTGATACTTTCCGGGGGAAACGTGTCATAAAGCTTCACTTTTCCCTACCAATTGTTGTTAAGTAGTTCACCTAGTCTTATAAATTCTCTGTATACCTCCTCGAATATTGTCTCATTTAGCTGTTTTTCCATGACTCAATGTAAAGAATCTAAAGTTGGAAAAAAAAAAAAACGCTTAACGTGAAGTTGTAGTTTTATCTGCACTGCTACAGGACTCTGAATTGTTTTGGTAAGAGCACTGATTAAAAAAATGCATGATCTTCAAGACACATAATATAATAAGCGCACCACAATTCCAAAACTGACCAAACTCCCATTATTCACTAACTTCTCCGATCATAATCATGACTGATCCAACCATACAGGCCAAAACAAATTCCAGTTGCAACCAACACGACGTTCTGGTGTTTATATTGACTGAACCATCACAATATCCGAAAGCGTTTCATAACTATTTTTAGATTTTTAGACCCAGGAATGCTACAAGGCAACTGCATCGTGTTATTTGCTAACTTCACTTAAAGCTAATTTCTTGAAAAAAAAAAAAGACAATGCACTAATTAGATTTAGGTCAGTTCAATTATAAATGAGTACAAAACCAATTTCATTCATTACGAGCAACGGGGGCAGGTATATGTTTACAGATCAACGTGAGAGTGTGTGTGATTTTGATTCTGCTGGAAACATAGTAAACAGGACCACAGCAGCGTATAAATTCTGTACAGAACAACAACGATTGTGGAAAATACATTCAGTTGATTTAAAATGTCTTTTCACTGTCGAATATCAAAGCAATGGTGACCGCTTTCTTCGATGCGCTTAATAAGTTATTTCAATCCCACGTAATAAACACACATGACACCGCTGTGCAAACATTCTCCAATCGCTTTGCGATGCAGTTTGTCGGAAAGCGTCTGGATGTTTCTATAGCAAGATTGAGTGAGACGTGCCATGGCTGATGCATTTAGTTAATGAAAGAGGTTGATAACAAAAACAGGAGTGTAAATACATTTTAGTTATTCCAGAATTTCATTTATTCCTGAAAAGTATTATTATTTGTGATATCTCCAAGGAATCAGAAGACTCATCGCGGAAGGACACCTATTGTACAACTCTCCATCTCTACCTCATCTACATCAGCGCCATCTACTGCCCACCAGCACAAGTAGTATTTTTTGTCCGTAAATTGCGTGTGTTCTGAAGGGCCGATTTGTCTGTATGCGGGATGAAAAACCTGAATTTCCGTGATAAAAAACCCAGCTACCCCCGTATGAGATCGGCTAACTCACCTTCGATTGAAGAAATCCATATAAAGATTCCTCCCATCATGACGGGATTCGAACTTAGGCCTTTTCTAATCGAAATGCGCAACGTACCTTCGTTCCTCCAATTGCGCAACGAAGGCGCTTTAAAAAAAAGTTCTTCATCAGCTTACTACTGGTTAACAATTAATTACTTCAACATTCAGACTTTAAATGAACAGCAAAGTATGTGTTGGAATGTTACCGTGTTCGATCATTTTATAAATATCACTGTTTGTGTGAGAACTAATAAATAAAAATAGACCTCGTGAAATCAAAGACCTATCATGGGGGTAACTAAGAAAAGCGAGTGATATAAAAGGCAAATTTCCAGTAACGCTTTACCTAAAAGATCCATTGTCTGCTTACCACTTCTCGTCAGCCACCATTTCCCACGCCAGAATAAGCATCACTCTCTCTTACTCTCCACACCTTCACGTAATTTTGAAGGACGATCTCTCGTGCATGTCTTCCGGTTATTTGGAACTTTGGGAAAATTGTCTCTCTGGTAAGCTTAGAGATCTCAGCTTACCAGAGAGATAATTCTTACAATTTATTTTCAATTAAATTGTAAATTCCAAACCTTCATAAGGACAACAAGGAAAAGGGTTGGAAACTATATTCTCTGAAACTGTCCGCCATCTTTCTTATCTCTCTTCGAATCCTTTTCTAGGTCCTAATCCACAAAATCCAATCGAACGAGATCAGTGCATCGTCTTGTTGATTTTTTACTTGGTTTAAAACATTAAAACACCCCATTCCTTGATTTCGCCAAAATCATTTCGCCTGTTACCAGATGCTGCAAATTACCCTCAATGTAATACAGAGTATTTACATTTATTTTGTTCATCTATTCTGCCATAGCCTCTTTAAATCATACTTTTAACTGCAACCCCGTGACCAGTCTATTCAAGTCATTTTGAATTAGAATGGTGTCAATATATTTCTTTCTATTGTATATATTTTTCCTCAAATTCAACAGCAACTGCATATCTTAGAACATTTGCACATGATCCATACATTGTCCTATAATTAATGTTGAACTACTGTAGATTTAGGACAAAGACCAGTACAAACCCTTTGATAAACTGTTTGTAGAGGAACAGCATCTCTGAACACCTTAGTCCCCTTTATACAAAAGGAGACTGGAATTTGAATGCTGATTTTATCTCCATTCACAAAATGGATTATTCAATAACATGCGCCACAACTTATGTGCCAACCAATCGATTAGCAGAAATTCCCTTATTCACGTTATAGTCGGCTTATTATGAAATTTAAGTACGTTAAGGCGCCTCGACAGCCAAAAATAATAGGAGACAGGTGGGAGGAGGCGAGCCTGTTCGTTTGAAGCGTCTTGCGTGAGATTAATGCTAGTAAGACATATATATATATATATATATATATATATATATATATATATATATACACACACATACAGTTTGTTGTCACTATAGGTCCAGGGAGTTCCACAGATGATCTGGAAGACATGCATTGCCAAATTACTAAAATGAGTTCAGGTCGAGTGTTTATTATGGGGAACTTCAACAATGGAGATATAGACTAGAAGGAAGAAAGATCATATGGCAGGAAGGAAATAGAATTTATGCACCTGCTAAGAGATAATTACTTAAGGCACCAGGTGATGAAGGGTTCTAGGGGTGGGAATGTACTGAATCTGATCATAGGTTCAGAAGGGCTATTGGTAACCATATGACAACATTTCCTCATTGGTGAAAGTGGTCTTGTGGTCTTGACTTGGGAGATTGTAGAACATGAGGAATATTCGATCAGGAAGGGGATATTTGAAACTTCAAGGCAAGTGATTATGACATGCTTAATGAAAAGCATAAATCTGTACCACAGCATAAAACACTGCAGGTGAGGACGCATATGAAATAGCTAAGTTTCATTTAGAGGAAGCATTATTAAATTTTACACCTAGGGTAAAGAGGGTTAATCGGGTAGGTGTTAACTCGATGAGTAATATCATTAAGCACGAGCTGCAGAAACTGCAGAAAATGGTGTCGTGGGAATATAAAGCAAACGTTCACCAGCAAACTGATGAACTGTACAATGTTCGGGCAAGAAAATTGACCAGCATATCAAGGAACGCAAAATCCGATTATGAGGAGAATCTAGTTGAGTAGGCCAAAGGAAATCCCAAAGAGAAGGAAAAAGAGAAAAGAGAAATCCCACATAACGCTCAAGACTGTAATGTGGCAAGTAAGATAAAGGAGGCCTACGGAAGATTAACCTAACTCAATGTTGATGGATACGAGGAGGCAGAAGAGGATAAAATAGTTGAGTTACTGAGTGAGCATTTTGCAAGCGAATATCATCCTGTGAGGTTAATGCTTTACCTATGTGAGAGACACGAATGTGGGAACAGAACTGGATGAATTGGAGGTTATTAAGATATTGCAGCGTTTCATTGCATATATAGATTTGGGGAAAAGTTTCTCATCTCCACGATAACTGCACTGTGCGTTATGGTAACGTCCTCAGTTTTATTAGGATTCTTACAAACTTAATCTGTGTATTAGAACTGGATATTGCAACAAATAAACCTCTGCTTACATTTAAGTGTGAACTAATTATAAACAAAGAGGATCAATAGAATTTCGATTTAAGAATCGATAAGAAGGGCAAATGATTATGAGAATAATCATTTCAATAACACGACGTTATTGAAAAACACAACGAACAATATCCAAGAGGCATCAAAAATGAATTTTGGTTATCTAAAAGGAAATTAATTAAAAACTTCATCACAGAATGAGAAGATTATCTCATCTCAGTTTCCCTTTTCCCTCTTTTATCTTGCGGTGTCGAGGGTTTATTAATCATCGGACCTCAAACCGCTCAGAGGATAACGTAGGCAGCCCTATTCCCCAGTGTATCCTATCTCCTTAGTGTTAAGTTCTCAACTCTGGTTTACGTGAATTGCGGGATGGAAAACCCCAGATTAACTGGCGGAAAAATCCTACTGCCCACGCCCAAGACCGGCTAACTTGGCTATTACTGAAGAAGATCCTTCAGCTCCTTACGTCACCAACGGAAATCGAACCTAGGAGACTCAGTCTCCAGGCATATGGTTGCGAAGTGCATAGCCACTAATCAATCGGACTCAGAAGAATATTTTTTATTTAATTTCAAAAGAGCCTCATAATGGGATATTTTGTATTTTCTTTATTATCGCCACAAAATTTAAGATTTTTTTTTGTGTGCGCAAATGAAGTACGGGAAAGCGATCTAAAAATTCTGACACAGTGCAACGACGTATGAATATGTGTCCTATTACTTGAATAGAAAAAGGCCAACAATAAAATCTTTTCACTCTTCATAACAACATGAAAATATAAAATAGTTCTGGTTTTTTGCCACTCAAAAAAACAAAAGAAGTTTTTAGCAATATTATGTTACTTATTGTCTAAAGGAATCGCAGTATTAACATTGCTGATTTAAAATTCACACAGTTCTTTTTTCTTGTAAATCTACTTTCAAGCTTACTTTGGATTATTTCCAAAATAACGAGAATTTCCCCCAATATTCCTTTGGGGAAAATGTTGAACAAGTGAATGGTTTCTGAATAGTGCGAACCACAAGATGTCTTTTCAAATGAGATTTCGGTGAGAACCTCTTACCGCACATTTCATACGGATACGGTTTATCGTAGTGAACTCTTTGGTGGTATCTCTTCAGGTTATACGAGTCTAAGAATTTCCTGTGACAGTTTTCAGATGTAAAGAAGTAATCCTTGTTGCGCCTTTCGGTATGTCTTTTAAGTGCATGTGATTCTGAAAATCGTTTGTCACTCATTTTACATGGAAAAGGTTTCTTATCTCCACGATGAACTGCGCACTGCACTTTATGGTGACGCCCACAGCTACGCAAACGTGAAGATCGGCTAACTCACCTTATAACGATTCCTCCCGTGTATCACAATGCACATGTTGTACACATTCACCAAAGAAATATATGTAGAAAGTTCAAGCATCTGAAACAACGCCTAAGTGTGGGGAAGAGAGAGAGGGGTGTTCAACCTGACTGCTCTTTCTATTCTACAACGAGTATTATTGGAGAGATCTTAGGGAGAATACCTCAAACATGAGAACAGTATTCAACAGTTGCATAGATTTGCGATTCTACAAATAGCAAATCCTAATTGCTTGTATCTTGAACAGGCGATATTTGTACTTTACTGTTGTCAGGGAAAAAAACTAAGAAAGTGTTAGGGAGAAATTTCATATTGTCCACAGTTTAAGGGTAGTCGAAATGAGGCTCTTTAAGAAAGCCTTTTTTTTTTTTTTTTCATATAGAAGAGAGTTTTATTAGTATCGAAATCAATAAGACTAAACAACACCCCATTTAAGAATGTTTGTGGATTAGAAAGTAAGGTTTGAAAAATTCAAATTCAGGAAGTTTAAGTGAGTTTGATAGTGCAATGCTGGTAAAAGGAGGAAAACCTAAAGAGAGTAATTGGAAGAAAAACGTAACATTGACTATTCGGAAAAGACCTGAGTTCGATACCCGTCGAGACTTGAGGAACTTTTTAGAGAACCCACTCAATTTACGTACAAAAAATACTGTTCATGGTGGTGGTGGTGGTGGGTAGTAGATGGCGTTGATTATGATGGTGTCGCTGTTATAAGTGGAAAATTAAGTACTACGGGGGGACGGTGAGATGTATACAACGAAGTAGAGTGGAGCGCTCTCGCGCAATGAGTCTTTACTCATTGGAGGTGTCATGTTGTAATCGTAATAATAGTAAAGATCATCGAATATCACACATAATGTGTTTCCAGACAAAAAACCTTTCCGCTTTTCCACACTAAACTGTTATCCATTATTTTTATCCATACTGAAGGCTTATTTAATTCATCGTTTCACTCTCTCTAAATCACCTTGGATATTGCGCTCTCCAAGTTTACATCGTAAGCAAAACAAACCAGAAAATCTCTCTCTTCGTGTCATTTCCTTTACCATTTATCATCCTCGTCATACTAAAATAATTAACGGTATATACCATATTGGTCTGTTCCAGTCTCATTATCCATCTAACATCCTCTTTTGTTATCTACCCAGCCTTCTATTTCCGGTTGGTTCATATTTTATTATTTGAGTGGGTTATCTGGTGTTGGCCACTCGGTTTACGTGTTTTATCCAATTTTGTTTGTAATTGTTTAGTTTTTCTTTTATGAATTTTATTTCTAGTTCTTTTAAAATATTTCCGTTCATTTTTGTCTAAAAATGTGTATTTTCCAGTTCTCATGAATTTCATTTCACTGATTCTTATTCTTTATCTTGTTAATTTATTACCAAAAATTCAGTGCTTTATATAATAATAAAAGCACTAAAATATATATATATACATATACCACATCGTGTAAAATATTTCAAATATTAGGTATATTTGTTCTCTGTAATATATCAAATAATCAATATATTTTTATTTTGTCAAATACTTTTCATAATCTATAAGCAAAACATGATTTTGTAAATGAAATTCACTTCAGTAGTTTTAAACGAAACACTGCATCCAGTGTATAGCGGCCTTTTCCAAATCCATTTTGGCATTATAATAATAATACTATTTAGTTGAATATTTTCAATTGTTTATTAAGTATTCTACTAAACATCAGTTTTGTACAAATTAAACAATAATGGTCGAAGCATAAAGCCTTGCAGCACACCACTGGTAACCTGCGTCATCCTACATTTGGCTACTCCACATTACTATTTGTTATCTGTCCATGAGCTGTTCTCGTATCCACATCATCAGATTATTATCCACCCGCAGTAGTCCTAATTTGGGTACAGTATTCCATGGGATATCCTGTTAAATGCCTTAGCAAAAATCCAGTAACGTTCCCTTTTCAAAAGAGGCAAGACAGACCTTTAACAAACCATGTTGGCCCCATAGCGTATCATAATCTTATCCAACTATTCCTAAACTCATTAATTTTCTACTGCCGTCTTATCGGAAGAATGCGTAGCGAATGAGTTGTTTGGAATTTTATTTGACCTGCTTGGCTAAGGTGCGCTCATAATCTGATTTAGCCTTCGTTACTATGCTGATAACCTGCCCAGCTTGAGCTCTGTATTGCTCGTAAGTTTCTGATAACCTTTGTCCTTTTAAATCCTCCATAGCATTTTCTAATTTGCACATCACGAATAATACTACTACTCACCCATTCGGAACATACCTTAGTTATCTTTCTAACATGAGAAAGAATTCCGATATTGCTTCTCTAAGGTACCCGCTAATTACATCCTACGCGCTGCTAACATCTTTCGCCTGAAATTTTTTGTCAAGGGATGGCTGTAATCTGCCTAATAATAATAAAAAAAATAATTTTCACAATATTGGTGCGTAATTTTGTTTAAAAACAGAAAACAATTCATCTGGATGATTTCAAATGATACCTTTTTTATAAACAAGAATTAACTGGCTTATTTATGTACAGTTTTTCTTCAATCCGATAAGGAATATCAGAAGATCAGAAAAAAAAAAAGTGCGATACCATTTATCAATGACCCGAAGTGAGAATATATATTAGAAAGTGGAATTCAGATCCGATGTCCATTATTTCTATTTACTCAATATCACACTAAAGTTAAAAATATTGGGTTCCCAATCGGTGCGTTTTGAATCCAAGAACGTGTTAGACATGTTCAATAAAAGGAACAGACGTTGTCAATCCCCTTGGTTCAACTATCTAAATAATGGAATTCAGTAAGACAATGAAATCTGAATACACACTTTTAAAAATAAATGATCTTCTTTGAAAATGTTATTCTTCATCTGAGACGCAACGAGTATTAGTAAATTAAATGTGCGCTTTCTTTCGTGAAAGAATTAGAGCTCATTTACTGTGTTGTGCTTTAGTCAGTAAAATAACGAACTTGATTCAGGTAGTTGAAATGGGAAATATTCCCTTCGTCTAAGACAAGGAATGAGAATAAAAGTTAAAATTTCATTGCATGCCCAAAATTACTCATTCGATGATAATGTGAATTCGTTTGGCCTGAAAAACTACAGATATCTCAATAATGTTGAAGAACTAACATGTATAGCAATAAAATTATAAGAGAAAACCTACTTTGACATTAAAAAGACTTCTGCTGGTAACAAGAATAAACATTTTTGTTCAGATATCTAGAGAAACGAACCAGAGAAAAAGAGTTTGTTGGTTAAAAGTAAATCAGAGGCAGTTACCATCTCCATATCCTCATCGATTTGACGAGGATATGGAGATCATGGCTCAGAATTTCATAGATCCTCTTACAAAAATTGGCAAAACTCCACATCAGATCATTTGGGAGCTTCAAAATATCCTACCTAGTAGCGAAGAAGTAGATTCCTTCCCCTTAATAAAGTTTTGATACTTGCAGATCGAGAATATTGTGCTCGGATTTTTTCCGTAGGTTAATTCAGGATGTAGTTGTGGTTCAGAGCATTCAGTAGCAGTTCCTTTCAAGGTGCTTTCAGGTTTGTGGAAGAAATTCCTAAGAGAAGAGCAAGAGATCACCTTTAGGAAATTCATTAACACTGTATTTAGTAGGGATGTAAGGTCAGACTGTTTGCTACGAGAGTGGCGAATGAGTGGAATCGGATGCGTGAAGTGGTTGCCAATTAGAATGGCCAATTAAATTAAAATCGAATAGAATTTTTCTATATTTGATCCAGATATCAATGTATTTTGGAAGATGCAGAAGCTGTACTTGAAATGTGGTTGTGTCAGGAAAGATTGGACGTACAGATCAGTGAAAGAAGAGAAATCTGATCATGTCTGGATATCTCAATATTATTGAAGCAAAAGGGAAGGAATTCTAGTTTTTCTTGCGAGAGATCAGACATATCTGAGTTTTGGTGAAACTGACAATTACAATGTTGTCCTTGCACCAATGGTAAAGCTAGGATCACCAAGTTCAGGTCAATGGCCATGACATTGCGGATCCTATGAATGAAACGGAAGAATGGAAAAGACCAGATCGTTTATATACAAAGCGGAAGAGAAAGGGGAAAGAATGAAATTACCTAGGGGTAATTCTACATTGTTTGGTAACTCTGATGAGCATAAACTCTCCACTATGATATGTAGTGAGCAACAAGAGGGAACGTTAGTGATGCAGTTGCAGAATAACTGAGGCAAACCATAGGATGGATGATTGTTACTTAGGCACCTTAACCAAACCCGATCAAATGCGTTTGAAATGTCGAGAGCAACCATGCCAGTTTCTGCAAATTTTTCTATGCTCTGAGTCCAGAGGTGATCGGTGAATGCAAGAAGTTCAGCTATAGACAGAGAGTAATGGAATTCATACTATTGTTCACGATTACTTGATATATCTCTAGATAGTTCAAGAGTTGCTGTTGATAACCTCCATTTTTTCAGAGACAACAACAGTGAGAATATATATGGATTACATTTCGTTGGTTGACTTTTATCATTTTTCTTTGGGATAGCTTCCTTGTGAACCTGTTTCCATGTTGTAAGGTAGATGACAGCTCAATAGGATAGATTCAAGTGGCAATCCCGGACAGACGTTAGCTCTGGGGCATAATTTTTAGCACAATAGGTAGGATAGTGTCAAGACCAGATACTTTGTTTGTGTTCAGGTTATTAAGGATTATTTGGATTTCTTTTTGTCACAAAACTCTGGAAGCCATGAAGAACGCCTATGTTGTTGGAAGTAAGTGACCTTTCCTCAGATCGTTAATGCAAGAATTGGAAGAGAAGAGTGATTCCAGTAAGTTGGTTTTGCCTTTATATGAGATAACTTCTGAACCATCAGGATATGAGAGAGATAGGAACATGGGTGGCAAAAGTTGCTCCCAATGCCCTTGGCAACAGACCAGAAGGTCCGATGTAATTATGCATCAGGCAAGTTAACAGAATTTGGCCCTTTAACAGTCTGACTTCGATTTGGTAATGATTCTTTTACGACTGTTACGAGGATTAGAACAGGCAGAGTGGCAAACAGAAGATTTCGTCTTCACCCAGCCATCATATGCAGAGGTATTAATTTCGAGTGTAATAAGAGATGAAAGCCTTCATTCCTGTTAAGATGATTTCTGTTATCAGCACAGGGATTTGGATGAGAAGAAATGAAGCAAAAGGTGGACAATCAGATGGAGAAATATAATCCGCTGAGATCCTTCTAGATGGCACACTTGTGTTACTTAGTTATCAAGAAGAGAACCGATTACCACAGTATACCTGGATGGGCGCTTGTTATGAAGAGGACAAGTGTGTTTGCAAAGTGGAGGGTGTTGTCAGATATTCTAGTAGGAAGATTGATTATCTGTGATAGGTCATTGCTGATGGCAAACACCCGAACAACCCTTCCTGATTGATCGATGAAACTGGAAAAGCGGAACCAATACCAATTTTGGATTTTGAAGTCCCCAAAAAGGTTGAACTTACTATTTCTGTATTTTGACTGCAGAAATTTCAATTTTAGACAGAGATAGCTGAAGAATTTAGAGTGTTTGATGGAGTTTGTGGGATTATAACAGATCACATGAAAACGGAAGGTACGTTTAGTAGAGAAATATTGAACCAATGTAGTTCATTTAGTTGATATTCAAGGATTTGTCGTTTGGCATGGTATGTTGGTTCTGGTAAATGCAAAAGTTCCATCCTTTGGGCAAAAAGACCTGTGCAACCAGTAGTTTGCCATATTGATTCTCATATTAAGAGTTATTCTGATTTTCATTACTGTAGGTGGCACTGCATATCGTTTGTATTGGTTTTTAGGTGATGTTTCGATATTTCGTGAAGTTAATGTGGAAAGTTTTTTTTTTTGGTTAAAATTAGTATTGTGTTATTTGATTGGATTTTTAATGTTCTTTTATGTTTGAATTTTTTGTCTTGATTTTATTAAAATCTTATGCATTGAAAAAAATTGAAAAAGTTGCATTTAAATACTTTTGTAGAAAAACTTTTGAGATCTGCAGTAAAATCGCATTTCTTTGGCTTGCGATTCATTGCAAAGATGTTTTCTAACAATGTACTAATTACGCAGATGGGATTTTTGCTTGTACGTATGACGCGAATTTTATCCCTTATCGAATAATACTGTAATCGCAAATTATGTAAGGATTATTCATTTATAGAATTTGCATAAACAACTCATAATTGTGTGCTCTTGGTTCCCTGAGTTTTGACGAATTTATTTTGATAATTTGTTTCGCTACGGTTCGAGTAATGTAGGAAATCATTTCTTGTTCGGGAGCCTACCTACTGGAAAATGATAGAGTTTCAAACCATCCCGAAGAGAGTAAAAATGAAATTGCAATTATTTTCATCACCAGTTTCTTCAAAACCTTCCACTTCATATATCAGGGATGTTCAATCCGTCTATCGCGATCGACCGGTCGATCGCGGAGTGATTTTTGGTCGATCTCTTGTGTATTCCTCCTTACAAATTTAATTAAAACTGAAAACATAATTTTTATTTATCATTATTTTGTATCATTTTTATTTCGCGTTAAGTGTATTGTTATTGTTTATTTATTTTTCGTTAAAATTGTCAAATCAGTAATTTTCTTATATGTCCGGTTAAATGAATTTATTTGGATCAGTGGATGTCAAACAGCGAGCCGAGTGAATATGATTATAAGGAATGTGTTAAAATTCTATTGTAGCTTAAATAATAAATATTCCAAAGCACATTACGTCGATTATTTACTTAAGTTAAGTCCCATGTGAATATTGTAAAGAAATAAACTTTGTTTGTCTCGGTATAGTTTGTATTACATGTTTTTGTAAATTACTCTTTTGAAGCTAACTGTATATACTGTTTTAATAAGAATATATTAGTGTTAAAAAAAGGCGATGTTTTTGTCGCCGAACCTGTACATGTCGGCATTAGAAAGATTGCTGTTGAAACTTGTATGTATGAGAAAGGCTTGCAGGCTGTAAGTGTAAACATCTCCGAAGTCAGTCAGAAAGAGTTCAAACAACTTTCCGATGGCCGGCAACTTACAATCAAAAGAAAGCAGATGAAAACAAAAGGCGTGCCGAACTTGAAACTTAAGATGAAAGACTCTTACCGATTCTTTGGAGGGTTGCCAAACTTCATGCAAAGTCTCAGAGGAGGCCTATTAAAAAGGGACTGAAGCAAGCAGAAGGAGTCCCGGTTCCAGAATTGCTGTCAGGGAGAAGCCGCCCCGTCCAGAGTCGCCGTCAGAGATTGCTCGATTCCACATTGCTTGAGAGAGGAGTTTTCCGTTTCCAGAAAGGATCTCCTCGGTTCGAAACTTTGCTAGAGAGAAACTACTTCTAGGCCGCAGACAAGCTTTCAAATTGCCGAAAGGAAAAGTTCCAGTTGCCAGAGAGAAGTTTCCAGGCCAGAGAGGGATCCATTTAACAGTTGGCGGCAGTTCTAGCTGTTGAAACGGCAGAAAAAGAAGGCAGTCGTCCAGGTATTTTCGGCGATCCCAAGCAGAGGAGAAAAGGCAAGGCAATATTTCCCGAAGCACCTTCGATCGTATGTTTTCCTTTTCTCCGATATATAACGATATAAAAATTTTTTCTTGATGAAAAAGATGATATTCATCCAAAATTGAGTGATAAAAGATGGTTGTTACACGCATAATTTTTAGTAGATTTCTGTATACCAAATTAAGCAATTTAAATTTAGAGTTTCAAGGTAGAGATATAAATTTAATTAACGTTAAGTTCAATAAAAACTTTCCAACAATACTTTTAATAAAGAAAATATAAATACTTTGGAATATATTTATTAAAATTTTTTGAACCAAATCAAGAAATGCTTCGCTATGATTTAAAAGAATTTATTCGTGAAATAGAATTAGTTGAGGAATAAATAAATTCAAGATATAAAGATTTTTATAAAACAGAAATGATTGTATCTTTTATCAATAATCCATTTGAAGAAAACTTGAACATCACAGAAATTTCAAATAAAATTAGTGGGCTGTTTGATATAAACCAAGCTGAAGAGATAATAAACATTCAGAATAATTTACATTTAATAAACAATGAAGTCATTTGGAAGTATGCACATGAAAAATTCCCAATATTAACTGATATTGCGCGAAAAATTGTGTCGTGTTTCGGATCGACATACTTGTCAGAATCCGCTTTATCAAATATCACCGTCATAAAAATTCAATTAAGAAACCAAATTACAAATGATCATTTGGATGATTGTCTGCGATTGGCCACTTCATGACTATGAAAATATTGCGAGGTCCAAACAATGCCAAATTTCACATTCGCTTTTTTTTTTTTTTAATCAATCAGCATTTCCTGTAACTTGTGAATTTGTAATCAATCTGTTGTTTTCTCTAACTTTGGTTTTCCAAAATAGAGAAATAAATTACTAATTATATGAAAAGCCAAAGGCTTCAATTCGGCTAAGAAACAATATGGGATACAATATCCCTTGACTTAAATAAGAGAAATAAATATTCTATTCCAATATATTTTTTTTTTTGTTGTATTAAAATAATTAAAAGTGATGAATAAATTTTTAAATACACAAATCAAGTTTTTAGTTGTGTATTTTTTTTTTAGTTTTATATTTGTGCGTAAACAGATATCAGGTTGGGGGGGGGGACGTGATCTATATAAGAGAGTAGTTGCCGAATAACGGTTTAATAGAAAAGTAGCTCGCGTAGTAAAAAGATAGGTTGAACACCACTGTCATATATCGACACTTCCAAGACAGTGTAATTAATCACTTCACCACTATGTGTAAAATACTGTATATAATTTTATATTACTCTCTTCATCCGATTGAATTTCATTCCGACAGGTGTCGTGCATAGCAGTGGAATAAACAAGTTGATGTCATTTGTTGTACCATCACAATAGTAGTGTAGTGAAGTCCTCATTTTGAATTTCATGTGGCAAGTAAGTTGCGGTAGTCTCACGGTGCGGTTAACTGCGAATTAGTAAGTAAATTTTAGTGTGTCAAGAATTCTACAAGATGATATAACTGATAATTTTGTGCCCCTTATAGTATCCTAACAGTCAATGAAAAAGGTTTTCATACCCGAATACTGCCATAACCTTCTGATCTACGTACATGGCAAGTGACAATCTTAGGAAATAAGGTGCGTGAACTCTGATTGTAACGTTGTTGTTACAATTAGAGTTTTTTTTTTTTTTTTACTATAATTTTTGCCCCGCATAACTGAGTGAAATTCAGTACAGAAAAACAGAAACCTGACCTGTCAATGTATGACCTGAAAATTTAGAGGGCACCCAAGCTCACAGCGGTCAAGTTCTTTGTCTGAAATTGGTTCTGAACGCACGCAAATGTGTCACTCAGACCTGACATCAGTGCAGCTACGGAATCGTACTGAATTTCAATATTTGCATATCATGCATTTACTTAACTTTTAGTTATGACAGCCCAACTAAAGAAAATTAAGACTCATCAGCACATTTTGAATTATTCCATTTCAAAAATCGGACTCTTTCCTTCCAAACGGTAATTTCGTTAACGCGGGAGTCTATTGGAGTTCGCATTGGACGCATACCTGAGTGAGATGGCACCTCGTCTCCGTTGGCAACCGGATCTGACGTTAACGGTAGGAGGGGACAAAATGGAAGTTAAGCATTCAAGGGCTAGGTGACGCACTGTTCTCCTAGAGTACGAGGATAACGGCTCGCTGCTCGAGTGCCGATTCAAGGAGTTAACAGTTTTTCCTTGTGAGAAGTAGTCGGCTATTGAAATTTTTAAGAAAGTGCTCCCATCGTCGAGCAACAAAAAACGAAACGTAACTTAGCCTTTATAATACTTATATTGCGACTTTGTAGCGCTTCTGACAGATATGATAATTCCTGTAGGATATCAATCATTCATGCTATATCTTTTAAAAATTCTAAATTGAGAAGCCTGTTTTAAAAGCCCTTTCATTTATTGTTCGATGCAAAATGCTTGCATAAAGCTGGGTAATTTCTGCACAAAGCAAGAGCCGTTCGTGAACTGCAGGCTGCCCATCGTGGTCCAAACACACGACTGATCTTTAAAATTTCGATACCAAGGTCTTTTGCAATCGTATTTAATTCTCGCGTTGAATTTTTGATGATTGATGATAAAAAGCATGTAATTTATCCATAAATATTTCAAAATGATTTATTTCTCTAATGTATTTTTATCGAATCGTCTAATGCTAAGTGTAATCAATGAACGCAATGCCAAATCACAACGTTGGTAAATTTTTGTAGCAGTTTGATTGCAACATCTGATGTTTCCTAACATTACACTTTCTCCATCAGAACAAAATGCAACGAAATGATTTTTTATATAGTTATGACAAAATCCATATGCATTATAAGTAGCATGTATACATTTCACGTTGTATTTTCTAGTTCTACAAGATTATTAAACAAGATGAACAAGAGGCTCGCAAATTTGAGAAAGATTTAACAATTTAATTTAATTCAATTTAATATAACTAAAAGCCCCTTATAGTTCACCCCTGCTTATGAGGAATTATACTAACTTCTTTATTATGCAACCATGTTAGACAGCATAGATTTTGCATTTTTTACTCTTTCAAATATATTCTTTTATCCTTTAAAATGGTGCAAACTGGAGAACAGACAAGAGAAAATTTCTCAGAAGGAGCTCTAACAGTGCTACCTGCTTGATGGCTGGTGATAATTTCACGTTTTTTCTCTAATCTGCTTTCCTTTGTTTCTTTTGCTCATTATGTGGTTTTGCACTGTTGCTTCTTTTTGACATTGTTAGAGTGAAAGGGTTATGGTTAAAAAGAAAATGCAATAAAAAATCAGGTGTAATTCAAGAAAACTGTGAATAACAGACTCACTTCGCCAAGGCTCATGAGTCCCTTAAGTTCGTTCATTACGTCATTATCTAATTCACACATTATGTATAATATAATGTCTGTTGGTGGAAACAGACATTAAAAATATGTATTTAAAAAAATAAAAAATACATATTCTTGCCACTTTGAAATCAAAAAAGGAGTAAGACAAGGTTGTGTCTTATCACTCTTACTGTATACTATATATAGTGAACAAGTTTTTAAAAATATTTCAGAACTGAATGGTGTAAAAGTTCGGAGGTAGGAACTTCAACAACTTTAGGTATGCAGATGACACAGTTTTTATAGCTGAATCTGAAGATGATATTCAAAACACAGAAATTTACAACAGAAGCTTAGACATGGGACTAATTATTAACCTAAAGAAAACGACAAAGTGCATGATTATATCAAAAGAACCAATAAATAAGAAACTGAACATAACTGTTAACAAAAAGGAAATTCAACAGTTTCAGTATTTTATATATTTGGGACAAATGTTGACAGGAAATTCCCTTAAAGAAATAAAAAGAAGAATTGAGATAGCAAGAAAAGTCTTTACTGATATGAAAACTTCTAACATCCAGAGACATTAATATAGACACAAGAAAAATATTAATAAAATGCTATATCTGGTCAGGCCTTCTCTACAACAGTGAAACTTGGACTCTAAATAAAGAAGCAGAGAAAAAATTAGAAGCTTTCAAAATGTGGACCATCAGAAGAATGTTGAAAATACCATGGACAGAGAAAATGAACAACGAAGATGTTTTAAAGAAAGCAAAAATGAAAAGAACATTAATTAAAATAATTAAAGAGTGAAAACTTAAATATTTTGGACATCTAACTAGACAAGAAGGCATTCAGAAATTGATAGAAGGGAAATTGGATGGGAAAAGAGGGAGAGGTACACCCAGGAGAATGTGGTTTCAAGACATTAAGGACTGGACTGGCTTGAATTACCATAAATGTTCCAGAGCAGCAACAGAAGGAAAAAGGTTCCGTGACATGGTTGCCAGCCTCCTTCTAGGTGATGACACTTGAAGAAGTTCTACCAAGATTTCATCTTCTTTAATGATATCGTTTAATCTTTTTCTAGGTCTTCCTGTACCTCTCTTATTCTTTGGTTTATAACTGTAGACTTGTTTCATTATTCATTCTTCTCTGCACATGTTTAATCCATTTTATTTTTTGGGTTGAATGCCAATTGTTTATTATTCATATTTCATATTGTTTTCTAATATCTGTATTTTTTATTTTATCCAGTGTAGGTTTGTTTAACATTTATTTTGGTTTCATAGTGTCTGGTCTTGTTTCTGCATTATATGTCAATAATAGGCTCATGATTACTGCTTTATAAATTCTGGTTTTCATCTCAACACCAAGATGACTATTTTTGTATACTGTTACATTCAAGCATCCTGATATTCTTGTAGCTTTTTCAGCTTGTTCTCTGACATCTAGGTGTGGCCTTCCTTCCCAGTTCAGTTGTATACCTGAATAGTTGTATTGTGTTATTTGTTTTGTAATAGTACCTTCCAATTCAAATTTACATCTTTGTGGTTCTTTTGATATTGTCAAACATTATTATTTTAATTTTTGATATCTTTATAATTTTGCTTCTTTATTAACTGTCCAGAGCTCGCGGTGGTAAAAATTGCAGCTTAGGTCACAGTATATCTGAGAGATACATTCATTACTAGTATGTGCTAAAATGCAATAAAACATAAAGATAAAACACTGCAAATATAATACATGATGGTAAAAATTAAGTGGATATTGAAACCAACATTATTTCATAGCCGAATATAGAAACCAACATTATTTCATAGCCGAATATAGAAACCACGAGTTTCGTACTGAATATATGGAAATTAAGTTTCGCCGGATGCAAGCATAAGCAACCTTATGGGCAACTCGTAGTAAAGGTGAAGTAAGCTCCAGATCAATTTCCATAGTATTTTCCATAAATGTAAAGCACATCTCCTAGAGGGCATGTATGATAAATATTGAATGCAACATCATTTGATAGCCAAAGATAGAAACTACAACAGTTATGTGCCGATTATATAGAAACTAAAAGTTTTGGTGGATGCAAGCATAAACAACCTTATGGGAAACTCGTAATAAAAGTGGAGTATGCTCCAGATCACGTTCCTTATTATTTTCCATAAATCTGAAGCACATCTCCTAGAGGACATGTATGATAAATAAGCCTTTGTCTCTTTATTTCAGTAATACATGATCGTTTATTTATTTTCATTTACAATCTAGAAATAATTAAACAAAGAATAATAATAAAATAACTAAACCATACTCTACTGACATTGGAAGTCATGGTATCTCTGAGATACAGTTTACTGTCAAATATCACAAACCTTTACAAAACGTGTTAAACCAAACTGCCAGCAAAAAACAGTGCAGAATATCACATGTATCATATGAATGCACAGGTACTCATGACCTCTAAGCTATACACTGAATTGTGTAAGAATATTTATATTAAACATTTTGCATGTATCTGTCAGATCAGCTGCAAGCTCTGCAGAGTCAAGTACATGTAGTAATATTTGTAACTTGGTTTCATTTTCTGCAATTAATATTACATCATCTGCATAACATATAGTTTCTATTATTCTATTTTTTTTTATTTCCACTCTTGTATTTTGTATTTTATTAATGTTGTTTATTATTTTATCCATTATTACATTGAATATTGTTGGAATTAAGGAGTCTCCTTGTCTATTGCCATTATTAATTTGTATATCTTTACTTGTTTTTCCTTGTGTTTCTATTATATACAGCTATTATTATCTTATATTTCTTTAATTATTTCGATTATATTTTGTGATACTTTTCTTCTCTACAATGTTTCCATTATATCTTGAATTAATATTCTGTCAAATGCTTTTTCCAGATTTATAAAGCATATAAATAATTTCCTATTGCATTCTATTCTTTTCTCATTCAATTGTCTAATTATAAATATTGCATCTCTACATGATGTATCTCCTTGCTGTTTATCTAGTATGTTAATTTCCTTTGTTATTTTATTATTTAGAATTCTTTTTAGTACTTTTGAAATATTTAATAACTTCATCCCTTTAAAATTTTCAATTCCTCTATAATTTTTTGCATATTGGTTGGTCATGTAGACCAACAGGTGTGCAGATGAATAACAAGCTGGCTGGATTAATTACCTAAAATCTTTAAAGATGAATTCTCCAGGAAATAGATGCAAAAATAATGCTACTGCATATCGGAGAGCCAACGTGCCTAACTCAAGTCCACCTAGAGTAGGCAAGAAGGCAGCTGTGTGGAACACAAAAAGCATATATAATATTTCAACCATCAATATCAGAACATTGTACAAACCTGGTAATTTAAAACTGATGGAGAACTCGAATTGTTCAAATGGGAAATAGTGGGAGTTGCAGAGACCCACTGAACAGGTAAGGGAAAAATCAACATAAAAAAATCCAACCATATTTTACTCAGGAAGGAAAGATAACCATCACAAAGAAGGTGTAACACTAATCATTAAAAAATGGTTCCTAAATTCAATAGTTGAGGTAAGACCAATTTCCTCTAGAATCATCTCTGTAAGATCCAAGTAAAAGATAGAGGGATATTCATAAAAAAAAAAAAAAAGAAAAGATGTTTATGCACTAGACCAATCGCACGAAGAGGTGGAATATAGTCAATTTCTTAAACAAGTGCAAGAAGAAATCAGGAAACAAGTACAAGAGATATCTTGATTATAATGGGAGATTTTAATGCAAAGATGTCAGTATTCTGAAGATAAAGCAGAAGTAATCAGAAAATTTGATCATGGAGAGATGAATGAAAAAGGAGAGAACTTGATTAATTGTTGCAAAATAAATCAACTGTTAAACACAAATACCTTATTCTACCACATGCCACAACAAATACACCTGGAAATCACCAAACAATGAAATCAAAAACTATGGACTATAAAATTGTTAATAAGAAATGGAAAGTGTGAAAGCATATTGGTAAATGGAAGAAATATAAGTCAATTAAAGTAAAACCAGTAAAGTAAGGTCAATTTTAGTAAAACAAAACTAATGGTAATAGGAAGAAAAAGGGATGAATCCAAATGGAAATTGGGAACAATAATATAGAACAAGAAGCAGTTCAATTACCTAGGATCAATGATCACTGAAGAACTAGATATTTTGGAACCATAAAACACCGAATCAATAATGGATGGATAACAATGGGCACACTACAAAAATATGGAACAATAGAAGATTAAGCAAATAACTGAAATTAAAGATATATAAAACGATGATAATTCCACAGCACTCTATGGCTGTGGAATTATCTCAGAATGCTGGATCCTAAGAAAAAAGGAAATGGATAAACTGAATGGTTATGAAATGAAATGCCTAAGAAAAATCAATAGAACAAACTGGACAGAAAGAAAAACAAACGAAAAAGTCTAAGACGAACTTAACTTGAAAGAAATGATAATTACACCACTAAAAAGAGCCAATTAAGCTGATTTGGACGTGTTTCAAGAATGAACCCAGAAATACTACCAAACATATTAAATGATCAAATGGAATGAGTCAGCCCAGCAGAGGAAGACCAAGAAAGAAATGAATTAACAATATTAAAGAAAGCTCCCACTTCAACTCCAGAATAGAACTTCATAAAAAGACAGCAGACAGAAAGAAATGACAAAGATTTGTCATTGAGGAACTCAATCCACCATGAGCAGAAGAGAAGAAGATAATTTTCTTTTTTAGTCTTTTTTTTAATTATTGGTATCATTATATTTTTGTCCATTCTACCAAAATCTTTTTTGTTTTTATTATTTGATTGTATAGTGTATCTAAACTCTGAGTTATAATTTCTTTACCATTTTTTTAATAATTTATTATTGATATTATCCAAACTGGTCATTGCCTATTCTTCAGTTTTTAATTGCATTTTCAATTTCATGTTTTTTATAATTTTTATCTCAGTGGTATTTATTTCTGTTTCTTGATTTGTTTGTTTGTTTACCTAGTTGTACTTTTATTTCAACTACTTAATTATGAAGGTTGTAAAATAATTTTCTAATTCTTCTATTTCTACTTTTAATATTGCAATATATTCTACCTCTTCTTTCTTTTGTGTATTATTAAATCTCCACATTTGTTTCTATATACCATAAAAATCATTTTCAAGTTCTTTTGTTATATTATTCCTGAAATTGATTTCTACTTTCTATTTTCTTTTGATTAGCTTTATTTCTTGTTTTTTTTTATATTCATTCCAATTATCTGTTTTCTTTTGCAGATATTTTTCTTTCTTCGTTAAACCATGGAATCCATCTTCTTAATTTTGTTATTCTTATTTTTACCCCTAATATTTTTGCTATTTCAGTTAAATTTGTTTTAAAAAATCTTCCAATTATCTTCTGCATGTTATTTCTGCTTAATGAGTTATCTAGGAGCTTAACTTTAATCTGTTGTAGTATAATCTTTTATCCTTTCATCTTTAATAATTCAACTTTATATTTTATTTTGGCATTGTGTTGATTTTCTTTAAATTTTACTTTCACTCATTTCTTGTCAAGTCTTAGTTCACATATTAACATGTTAGGTCACTTCCAATTTCTGCTGATTTTAACACTATAAAATCTTCTATTCCTGATGGGTGTATTACTTTATTGCATATAATATAATCTATTATTGATTCCTGAACCCTTGTGTTTCCAAATGATATTTTATGCTGATAAAATGTATTAATTATTTCGAACTTATTATATGATCAGAATTGTATCAATGTTTCTCCATTAAATCTTTGCATAATTCAGTTTATTGGTATATTTCTTATTCTTGCATTAAGTCTCCCATTATAATTAATTTTTCATTTGGTTTTATTTCTTGTACTATTTGTTGTAGGTCCTCATAAAAAGCTTCTGTTTTTTCTTTTCTTCATTCTTCTGGAGTATATACTGTAATTTTATTTCACCTCTGTCTGTTTTTATCCTGACTATTAATATTCTTTCATTTATATATTTATATTCTTCTATATCTTCTTTTTACTCTTTATGTATTACTGTTCCTACTCCAGCTTCAGGTCTATTTTGTTTTTTACTCCACTGTATGTAAATATTATAGTTTTGTATGTTCATTATTCCATTGATTTTTTTTGTTTTATTTTTGTTTCTGTTATGCTGCATATTTTAATGTTTCTTTTGGTTATTTCTTGAATAAGTTCTTCCTCTTTTCCATTAATTGCTATTGCATTCATTGTTTCTTGTTTTATTAGTCTATATCGTATTCATTTCCGTTTCCTATCGATATCCAATTTTCCCATTGGATTCATATTTGTGTTGGTTTCTCGAACAATATTGTTTTACGTCCAATGACCAATTCCTAGCCCAATCACCATTTGCCTCCCACGGTAGCCAGGAATATTGATGTAGCCTTCATGCCTAGGTTGGCCCTTCTGGAAGACCAAGCTTCCGACATACTTCACCCTTTCACCTCTCTGCCACGATGAGGTATGGCATTATATACTGCATAATTCCCCCTACAATTGCCTTCACCTCACACAATTTAAAATAAAAATTGCAATCCAAAAAATGCATAAAGATTAAAACTTGTGAAGGGGGAATTCATAAAGTGAGAACTACTTGTATTTCTTTATTTATTTTTAATGAAAAATGTGTATTAGAAAAATATACATGTTACCCTTCCAACAGGCCAGAATGCCTATTTATGTACGTCCAGCAAAATCTGGATACGATGCATGCTCTGAAAGAATACGGATAAAAAGTGCGGTTTGGGCATGATGTTCATTTGCACGTGCTGCAAATGAACTTCACGCTGAAGAGAATTCGCGATTATCGAATTTGCCGATAACAAGAAATGCATTTCCTTGTTGCACGCTGTAACTGGACTTATATTGGATAGATAAAAAAATATAAAAATTATTTTTGTTTCCTCCTTTTATTGTGCAACTTTTAATACCAGGACAAAATAAGAGATCCTTGCATACTTTATTCACTTGAATATTACATTATCTTGGAAAACTAATGTAATTTTTAGTTTTTTTTTTTTTGCTAATTCTGTCTAGTCGACAATACATTTTATTTGTTCTCGATGAACATTTTTCAAGATAATTAATTAAAGTATTTTGAAAAGAAAAAAATGGGCTGTCGACCTTCGACATTCTGTTATTTTGATGTTTATTCAAAATCAAATTTTGTAGATAGCCTGAAGGAAACTCTTTGACGACTTTGCTATACAGACAAATATACGAAAATCTTTAATCACATCAAATGTGAAGTGAACATACTATGAAAAGTACAAAATTAGAAGAAATTAGACATTTATAATTCATTTACTATCAGAGGTCATGGTAGCTGGAGGGGGGTAGATAATACTTCAGAACAAAATTTTTATTAATTTCGTACAGGGCATGTCTCAGATAATTTTTTCATGCATATTTATGTTGCTTCCACTCACAAACAGTTATTTTTTAAAGTAAAGAAACAGCATTATTATTGAAATGAGCACTCTAGAAATAACGATAATAAAAATTTGTTTCGTTTTACAACTACAAGTTCATATGAAATACCACTAAATATCATTTGGCGATATTTTAAAATTAGCCTTGAAATAAAAATGTAATCCAGTTAAGGTATTTTTCATAAAAGCAGAAAGAGTTGTTTTCAAACAGCAGCAGTATGTCTAAATCTGTAAACAGAACCACGTGACATGCACATTTCCATACAATTCTAGTAGTGCAAGATAAAATCAAAAGTAATGTTCAGAACTTGTTTATTGTAATAAATTTTGTTTGATAACATTTTTTTTTCAGAATATTTTAAAAAAACAATTGTTTAACACAAGGGCGGAATAGGGCAGGTCCTTTCCATTCTATTTTTTTAGGGAGGAGGGGCAAAAAACGCTCGGCACTAATGCAACACATGCACAATTTTTTTTTTGTTAATTGAAATATTTCTTTCTTTCTTAAATAACTGCATCAAATAATTTAAAGTTTTCGATAATGAATTTGAAATTGTGATTATTACAAATTAAAAAATTTTGAAATAAATATTTTATCATACTGTAAAAGAAATATTGGTATTTCTATTTAGGAAAGAAAGAACTGAAAACAAAACAAGACTGCTGATGTATGACGCACTACTGCTTGAGGCTATGTAGTGTCACTTCTTAAGAAGTGGTCCTTCTTTTGCAGTTTCTTTTAGACTTTTCCTGCAGTAAGGAGATTATTGTTAAGACAAAAGTTATTTCCAGCAGCAGTAAAAGTCTTTGGAATTTTTTTTGGAAAATTAATATTTGGGATTTTTTAAGAAAAAAATATAGGTAACACTGCAGAACTGACTTTTTTTTTTTTTTTTTTTGTATCATTGATGTAAGGGATTTTTAAATTGTGAAAATATAGAAGAGAATTTCTAAAACTTCAGTGGGTGCAACAATATTACTGGCTTACTTGTTTTATCAAACGGTAAAATGAAGTAACAGATATTGAATACTGTGTGTGAAAACTTTCAGACCAGTAGAGATTAGATAGAGTACTTAGTTATAATTCATTTCCATGAATAACATTCTGAAATTGAAAAAAAAAAAAAAATAATGAACCAAACATTTGGTTAAATGACTGAAAACCGAGAAATAAAAAGTAAAAAATACTGTTTGCTTAAGCATGATTAATATCGTTTTCAAAGAATAATTCTTCAGGTGCACAATCAGAGAGAACAAACAGCTAAACATTGCAAAAGAATAAAAATCAATACATTAAAGCATTAGCAGATTGACAATTGAAGGTGTTCTGGGTACCTCCCCATTGTTGGGTGTGCAAATTCGTTCAACATCTCGTGAACACCAAAGTTGGATGGCACCTGAGAGATTATAACTGACGTTGTTGTTAAGATGTATCTGATTGAGGACGATTTCTTTGGATTCCACAATTCTTCTTTCTAGTTCATCATAGCAGCGAAAGATATTTTCAAATTTGACCCATAAGACTGGATGAATGATGTTTCCCTGATTAGTGTCAGAAAATTTCATGACATGCCATATGTCGACATGGTTCGACATGTATCAAAAGAAGAGCTAATACTCTTGTTTTGGTTATTGCAGTTGCACCAAATTCGGTAAACCCCGAGATATTTCAGTTTGCCATGTTTTTGTTTGGGACTATTTAGTAAGGAAGGGAGTGAAAGAAGTCCGAATGGTGTATTTTTTAAGAATTTTGGCTAATTTAGCGAAACGGAGCTAATATATGGTAGGGATGTGTTTCCATTTTAACTAGTTCTATCTTTAATAGGGCGAGGAAGGAGGTGGATTGAAAAATAATTTATTAACTGTTTGTTTCGAATAACCATTTTGCTGAAAGGTAGTAAGAAGAAACTGAGGCTCCTTGATTTTGTTTTCGTTTGTATAATCAAAAAAATCTTGTTTAGCCAAGGGTAACCCGTTATCGCCCATATTAGCTAATCTATATTTGGAATTTTTGATGAAAGAGTAGTCTCCTTTACTTCTAATCCAAAATTGTGGAAGTGAAATATCGATGACATTTTCTTATTCTGGACCCACGATCCTGAATCTCTAAAAACTTCCCTGGCCACCTTAACAGTCAACACCCCAATTGACTTGGAAATTGATGGCTCTCTTTCCCATTCCTGGATGTCAAACTCACTCTTATTTCTCAGAAATTAAAAATCTCCATTTACAGGAAGCCAACTCGCACCAACAGATATCTCCATGTACAGGCCCATCATTTTCCACCTCTAAAACTTGGGATTATCTCTACGCTAGGCAAATATGCTCCCTCACTCCGCTGTGAAGATATTAACAAGAAGCTTCAGTTTCTTCTTACTTCAAAATGGTTATTCGAAACAAACAGTTAATAAGTTAATTTTCAATCCACCTCCTTGCCACTCTGAAGATAAAATAGAGAAATAGTCTAGACATCCTTACCGTATATCAGCTCAGTTTTGCCGAAATTGGCCAAAGCTCTTAAAAAATACAATATCTGGACTTCTTTCACTCCTCTTCAGAAACGCTGTTCCTCGCTCGGTAGTTTCAAACAAAAACATCTCAATCTGAAATATCCCAGTGTTTACCAAATTTGGTGCAACTGCAATAAACCTTACTTTGTTCAGAGCGAAAAATCTATCAAATTACGTCTTGAACAACATAAGATACATCACATACGGCAGAACAAGAGCTAGTGATCTGTCGAATCATGTCTGCTGAAAGCTTCTGTATGTAAAAAAAATAATAATAATAAAATAAATATACTAAAATAAAAAGTCAGTGGTGTAAGGCCGTCCCCTGAATCAGTCGTCCTGGATGAGCGCCCAGTCCGTCTAGTGCTTCCACCATCTCTACACTATTCATAGGGAAAACAACTTGCTGTGTTTTCTCAATGTTATTAAAAGGCGCAGAATTTATTACAATTTTTTAGTGCATATCCATATTTAATAAACGCTAATATTAGAAAAAATTTTTTTTAAGTTATATAGGACTGAAACAGCCTTACCTGTTGCCCGCGCGGGGAAAAAAAAGGTGTTAACTAATTTCTTCAGCTAATTTAATTTTTTCTACTCTTAACGTCGCTCACCAACCACGTGGACGCAGATGAAGAGTACATATGATAACGCTGTTATGACAGCGTTTCGAGTCAGTGACTAGCTGACTATCACGTGAATAAATTTTCATTCAAGTTTGAAGTAGTCCGTAACAAAAATGAAATTTAAAATACATCAAATAAATAAAAGCATTTTTAAAAAAAATTGTTTTGTTTTTCAGAGAGAATAATATAATTTATTTCATTTAGTATTATAATAATGGAATATGATCATAATAATTATTTACATTATCATTCATTAGATACATTGAATATACATAATTAGTTACTATTACGAATAAATACTTCTTGAATTCAGACCTGGTGCACTGAGTCGTGGAGAGGAAATCATCTTGGGATAAAGTTAAGATTGTGTGCATAAGTTCAGCTTTCTTGAAGGCCACCAGCCGTAACTGTGATAGGAATTGTAGGAGTTATGAATTATAAGTAGTAAAAACTTAACTATATGTAAAGTGCAGGCCTGAAAATATAGCACTATTTTACGGTAATCTGGGTGGGAGATGGAAAGAAATTGGCTGCACATTTCAGTCCGGAGCAACCCAAAATAATTTGATTGTTATTATGCTGCTGCCAGTACTCTGTTTCCGCTCCCGGGTGTCTGTAGCATGAATTGAGTTGGTTTCTATATCTCTTCTTGACGAGTATGCAATTAATCTGGTGTCGTGAAATATCTCCTGGCAATTTTCATGTAGAAAGTCTTCGTTTTGTTTCATCGACAAAACGTATAGAGCCGCACATAACTAGAGGGCCAATTTTACACGTTAAGCAGGTGATGCGTCGCATCGGAGCGTCTTCTTCAAAAAGCGCTGAGGTGAGTAGAAAAAATAAAATCACATTTAGCATTAACATTTATTAAATGTCGATATGCACTAAATATATTGTAATAAATACTGCGACTTTTAATAACATTTAGCAAAAATTGCAACTTGTTTTTCGCTATGTATAGTATAGAGCTGGCAGAAGCACTAGACAAGCCGGGCGATCGTTTCAAAGGGCGCCCTTACACTACCGACTGTTTTTCTACATACGGGATGCATTCAACAGACATGGTTCGACAGAGCTCTTGCAGTGCCGTATGTCACGTGTCTTTTATGTTCTTCATGACGAAATTCGATGGATTTCTCCCTCTGGCCAAAATAAGGTTTATTGCAGTTGCACCAAATTCGTTAAGCGCCGAAACATTTCATTTCTTCGTATTTGTATAGAATAGAGCTGGCGGAAACACTAAACAACGGGGTATCGGTTTACAGGGAGCGCCCTTACACTACTGAATTTCTTTTTATACCTGTAGCATGCATTCGCCAGTTAGGATGCTCAGGTGTGCACGTGTATCTGGCCTCATGTTTATGATTCATCGAACTGTTGGCTCCTAAACACACCATGAAGGCGTAGTTCTTTCTCACGGTGGTAAGTGTATTCAAAATTTAACCTATGACTTTACAAATCAAAGAAGAATGTATGTATTTCTTTAAATATTTATTTTTATTTAAGTATAAAGAGCTAATAAGCTTCATTTCGGCAATGAAAACATTACTTAAATTAAGGGGATATTAAATCCTGCATAGTTTTAAAACCGAATAAGAAACTCAAAGATCGGAATCAGAGAGTTTCTTGCCGATTATAGTAACTATAAAGTATCGGCGACACTAGCGTTAGCCAATGCAAGTGATCCTAGTACGTAGTACAATACCGGGCAACTCGTTGCAAAGGAGGAGGGAGGTCACTACCCAGACCGGTTTCAGCCTTTTTTGAGGCTTCATCTGTGAGTAGCTAGACCTAATACCAAAGTGTATAGCGAAAAGAACTTATGTACTCTGCGGGGATATGAAGCCTCAAAATATGAAGCCTGATGAAACCTCAAGAAAGGCTGAAACCGGTCTGGGTAGTGACCTCCCTCCATAACGTAATAACAGCATACATTTCCTAGGAAATGTGTTTTTACATTATGGAAAATACCTAAGAATAGCGATCTGAACTTCCCCCACCTTTGCAACGAGTTGCCCGGTATTGTACTACGTACTAGGATCACTTGCATTGGCTAACGCTAGTGTCGCCGATACTTTATAGTTTACTATATTCGGCAAGAAACTCTCTGATTCCGATCTTTGAGTTTCTTATTCGGTTTTAAAACTATGCGGGATTTAATATCCCCTTAATTTAAGTAATTTATTTTTATCTTTTATATCTTATAAAATTTTTGATTCAATAAATTTCTTAATTTCAGAAATTACTTTGAACTGAATTATAAATAACCAATCTATTTAATTTTCTACTGGTTTGAAAGTTCACAGACAGTATTCAATATCTATTACTTCATTTTACTTCTTATTAAAAGAAGTAATATTGTTGTACCCGCCGAAGCAGATATTTCTAATTACTGACTTTTTGTTTTGCACTCTACAATCGTTTGTTTCTGGTGTTTGTTGACATTATTCTCAGTTTTAGAAATTCTTTTCTATAATTTCACCATTTAATAACAGTTTAAATCTATGCAACAAAAAAGAAAGATTAATAGAGTTTGTGTTTTTTTTCTTAAATTCCAAATTTGATGACTTTTACTGCATGGAAATATCTTTTGTCTTAACAATAATCTCAGCTGGAGATTTAAGGCTAAACGCTACTGCTAAAGAAAGACCACTTCTTTAGAAGTGACACTAAAGAGCCTCAAGCAGTAGTGCGTCATACATCAGTAATGTTGTTTTGTTTTCGATTATATTCTAAAATTCTAAATAGAAATTCTGAGATTTCCAGTAATGTCTGATACAATATTTATTTCTAAATAATTTTTTAATTTGTAATGACCACAATTTCAATTTTATTATCAAAAACTTAAATTTTTTTATTTAAAAAAAAATTATGCATGTGTTTGCAGAAGCGTTCAGCTTTATATATATATATTACCTAATGCCAATACAACCCAATCTACTCGACCCACTCGCATTCGGCGACGGAGCACGCATCGTATCTGCGCATAAAGCCAGTAATGTAAGTAGAGCTAATATCCTGCCCCCATGACGGGATATTAGCGGTTATATCGGTTTAACCACAGTTCATTTTAAATATTATTCGTTACACAAACCTAGCCTGAAAATGAGCCAACAGAAACGTAAACGTTCATCTTTTGAAGCATGATTTAAATTGCGTGTCGTGCAGTTTGCAGAAGAAAACAATAACAGTGTTGCTATGAGAATTTGGTGTAGCAGAGAGTAATATTAGACTTTGGCGTAAGCCCGTCGTGGAGATGTAGCATCCTTTCCAGAACTCGAAGAAGAACTAAATGAATGGATTTTGACGCAACGACAAGATGGCATTCCACGTACAGTAACGTACAGTACACAATGTTACATAAAAATATGGGTTTGTAGTTTTCAACCGTTCAATGTTAATTACATTAAAAAAAAGAGAAGGAATGCACAATTTAAAATTACTTCGGGGTCCAGAAACCCTAGAGCCGATAATGACTACACTGGACTACTCTGAATTGAGTAGGGTTTTTCTAGACTTGTTTTGAAGGTTGTTCGCCAGATAGTCGGCCATCAGCACAGGCAAGTAGGATTTTTTCCTTCCAGGAAATACTGGAAGGAAAACAACGTAGGACGCGCACTATTTCAGATAACACTACAGGGGTTTACGATGACCTCTGAACTTCAACTTCCTGTCCACCAACACCCCCAAGGTCCTAACCTCATCAATTTCTCGGAATATCGGGGTACATTCCGTCAATTAAACTTCTTGCAATTTTTTAATTCCAAAATGCATAACTTTACACTTTTCCAATTGAACTGACATCCATTATCTTTTGTCCATTTGCCAGCTTATTTAAATCATCCTTTCAAGCTCTCTACATCAGCTTGGTTAATTATTGCGCTACCAAACTTTGCATCATCAGCAAGCAACTGAATATCTTTCTTCAAGTCATTTCCTATATCATTTATGTACAAATTAAACAATGATGGTGCGAGCACAGAGCTTTGAGACACACCACTGGTCATATGCTTCTCCATATACTGCTTTTTCGGTATCTGTCCATGAGCCACTCTCTTATCCTCATCACCAGTATAATATCCATCCCTATTTGTTTTAGTTTGCTTACCAGTATTCCATGCGGTATCCTCTCCAAATCCCTAAAAAAATCCAGCAGAATCACTATGTAGAAATAATGTGACCGCCAAATATTTCTACGTGGTGTTATTGTTTTGCTAGTTTTCTCTGTTCATTTACTTCACACCGATTCTTGTTTTATAATGATCTGTTGCCGTCTCAACGAAATACTCACCATTATCTTTTGATCGCTTGCATTCAAGGTTATTATTTATTATTATTTTTTTTTTCACTCATTATACTCCAAGTTGATTTTCAAGTATTTTGTAGCCTTCTGTCTGAAGGGTGGACAGAGGGCCTCATCGCAGATTTTTCCGGCAACCTGTGAAAGGTTGTATATCGTCCACCCTCGCATTATCCAATGTGGTTACCAAATTTATTACCGTTTCCACATCATTACCTCCATCACTAACTGCATGAAACAGTGTTATCTCGAAAATTCGAGAAATGCTGTTGATTTAATCTATTCTGATATTTCCTCCTTCCAATTTATAATTCCACGCTTTTTAAAGTATTCACACTTTTTTTTTATCTTGCTCTGTGAAAGGATTTTATAAAGTTGTAGTAGTTTCTTACCTTGCGTTACCCAATTATCTCTTCCTGTTGTTTATTAATATTATAATTCTGTTGTGTTTGATTGATTTTTATAGTCCTCAAACAGTGTTCAAGATTGAGGACATGGAAATGTTTGAAGCTACATTAGCCCCCCCCCCCCAGTTAGCTGTGCAGAGATCTTGTATCGGCAAATGAAATTCATCTCCCACACGTTCAGGTTCAAACCCATCTTCTCTGCAAGATTCGAACTCATTTCTCTTTCCCTTTCCTCATAGGACTGCCACTAATCTAACGAAAAATTCCAGCGTAATGCGACATCTGAAGATAAGATGGTAAAGATCTGAATTACAAACCTTGAGAAAAGATTCAGAATTCGCCAATCATCATCATCTGATATGGTCAAACGGAATATTGTGTACGTTTCCATTTAAGACGGCTAGTGGATTAGAGACAGGTATATCTGAGTAATTTAAACTGAAGAATTTTTTTTCTTTCACCAATGTTTGAAGCGTTGAAAGGTGTAGGCGTGTTAGTATCGCGATTGAATTCTCCGAATAGCACATCACAGCAGATGAGGACTGGGAAGTTTCGAATAGTTGTATAATAAAAGCTGATTGATTTATGCAATTGCTGTGATTGAAACGGATGCCACATGGACATGATTAGCTGTATTACATTCATTTGGATATTCCTACTTCAGATTTCTTTTATCAACAACTGCAACACTACTAGTTTCAAAGAATGACAGAGAGAAGTGAAATGGTTTAAAATTCATTATGAACAAGAACTTTATACGAAGGAAATATTTGCATAAACAATTTCTCAACTCTTCTCAACATTGCTTCATTTTTGTTGCATTATTTTTAACGAATTTTC
This sequence comes from Typopeltis vanoorti, assembly GCF_054136105.1. NCBI lineage: Eukaryota > Metazoa > Arthropoda > Arachnida > Uropygi > Thelyphonidae > Typopeltis > Typopeltis vanoorti. Next base: position 80,077,709 of record NC_143572.1, read on the forward strand.
TTTGTCACTGTCACAACGGATGACGAAATGTGATCAAGATTTCTTGTGCTGCCATCTGCTGTTTATTTCATGGAGTGACTAGCACGGACTGATTTGATCTTGTAGAGCAGCGCTTCCCAAACTGTGGGCCGCGGCCCCCTTGGGGGCCGTAGGTTTTGTTGAGGGGGGCCGTGAAATAATGAAAACAAATATAAAATGTTTTAAGACTAAGTATATATATTTTTATTTTAAAAGAAACGTATTTAACTTTTATTTCTTTTTTGTTATTTTTTATATTTTAATGGAAAAATTCACACATTGGTGTTGGTTCACAAACTTTGCTTCCTGCATATTTCGGCGCTTAACGAATATTAGTAAATATTGCTTATTCATATGTTTCATTTCAAAGCAGTGGTTAATTGTATTTACTTCGAATGTTCTCAGGGGAAGTTCCAAATCTTTCTGTCCCTTTCATAATGCGTTCGTAATCAGGGACTGTTGATATTGACTTTATATACATATCAAAACTCGTTTTATATTATCACTGTCATCCGAGCTAGTTTTCTGTTACCAATAAAAGTTTCGCGTACACTTCACACATGAAAAAAAGCTTAAACAAGTTCATGTGGGGATATAGTAACTCCTTGCAGTGGTAAACAACACGCCCTCCCTAAGAGCCACTATACTGCAGAGGCAATAAAAATAAGTACTTTTATTATGCCAGTGAATAAGGTATGAGGAGTCTGTGTAATATATTTCTCAACAAATAGTGCAATTAGAGACAACTGGGATAAAAACACACTAATTAATGAATCACATGGCCCCTCATACAGAAACTATGCTGTAGAGACTGAAACAAAACCATATGTTGCATGGGCAAACACAGTATCTAACTAAAAACTATTGTTATTAATTAGATGTGTGCGAGTTCGATTTCCCAAGGCAGCAATAAAATTCAACCGAACGTGTTAAAATTCGTAAAAGTTAAAACTAAGTAATATATATATAATGAATGTTATGGCAGTTTCACATATGGAATTCGGTTGAAGAGAGTTAGCATTTCAACTCAATTGTCAGCTATGCTTTTATCTTTCCGGTTGCGCGATCTTTTGTTAATACCGCACTAATCATATGCACGTTTTAATAAACAGACTGCCTTTGCTGTCTGTTTCGCGTTAGGCTTAATTACCGTAAAAGGAGAAAAGTCACAAAAGTGAAAAATGTTCCTGGTCCAGGGATTCCCGTATTCAGGTAATATTCACTAATTTCATGTTATCAGTCTGTGGTGTCCCAGTATTGGTAAGTGGTGATATTATTTGATCAATTCTACGTTAAAAAATTTAACCCTGAGATGGATAAGTGGTTGATAAAAAAATAAAAAAAAAATCCCGCTAACAATCGGAAGAAGCAGAAACAGACTTTAAAAAAAAGGACAGTATTTCATATTTTACCAGAACAGACCGTATCGTCTTCAGAACCAAACGGTAAGAGGCAAAAAATGTAATATATGCATTTGATTTTTGCAATATTCGCTGTGTATGTTTTGTATTGAATATAAATACAATAAATATAATAATAATATATCTCTATTACGATTTTTTTCGAGGGGGGCCGTGAAATATTTTAATTTTTGCAAAGGGGGCCCTGACATCCAGAAGTTTGGTATCGATGTCTTCCAGACCATCCACTTTAAATGGCAAGAATTGTCAAGATCGAGGGCATTGAATCATTTCATTCATTTACTTCATCAGCTATTCTTGATTCATTTGTGAAATAAATAGTTCAAGGGATAGTAGAATACGCAAGAACAAGCAGAACTAAACAGAAAAAAAAAGTGGCACATGTAATGGCATTGAAGGAACGGAATCCTCAGCATGTTTGAAAGCAGAGAAAGGCTTTTATTTCATTTACACGACAGAAATGGAGCATCAAAGCAACACACAGCAAGAATAACAGTCAGCAGAATATTTTAAAGGAATTCTGTAAATTACGAATGGTTTAAAATGATGCTATTAAAAAGGTTCCTAATACTTTCTGAGGTTAATTGACCTGTTCCGCTTAATTTTATGGCAACTTATTTTTTTTAAAAATATCATGAAAATAACATGTATTTGCAATTTTAAATTTGAGTAAAGTTTATTATACTCAATTTGTTATTTAAAAGTATTCATTATCCCTTTCTTCTGATTTAGTAATTAACAATAGCCCTTCCACAACTCTAAAAGTCAGTTTTAATCGAGTATGCATTTAGCATTAAGCAAATCACTTTCGAATAAGTATTGAGAATAAACATCATAATACGTGGTTTACACGTTGCACCCTGTACAGGCATGCATGATTGCTTTCTTCTAACAGATGGCAAATCAAAACGAATCTCACTAGAAAGTCATCGTTTGAAGTAACACAGCTGTCTCCAAATCCTAATTCAGGAATGCCTCTGCAACAAAGGTGAAGGATTTACACATCATTGGCAGTAGCCATTCCCCAGTCATGAACAGGGTGTCTGCGTATCATCTGATGGATAATGAAGTCCTTGTTTGTATATTACAAAACCAAAAAAAAAAATTTTTTTTTCTTTAAATATTTTCTTGTTTTGATGAAAATTCCAGTTCTCAGAGGACAAAAGATCAGGCATTTTTATTTTAAATACAAAATTATTCTTATTATTATACCCTAATATCGAATAATAGCATTACCATATTCTCAATTCTCAATATAAACCAGTATGCCGATTATGTTCACATTAAACAAGAACTGGAATATTTTCATTGGAATATGATCAAATTGGTCTTTATAAATTGCAATACTATATTCATTTCTATGGAGATTTTCCGGGGAGGGAGGGAGGATGGAGTGTTCACTTTAAACCATTACATAAAGCCTCCATTTTGTCTAAAGAATTCTGCACGGTTAGCCTAGTGGCTTTGAGCTTCGCAACAATATGCCTAGGGAAGGATTGTCCTAGGGTCGATTACGTGAGGAGCTTAAGGATCTTTCTCAGCCATAGTCAAGTTAGCTGGTCTTGGGTGTGGAGAGCATGGTGTTTCTCCTCAGTTTATCTAGGGTTTTTACTCCTGCCAACAGGCAAATTGGTCTCCTGAACGCACATGGAGTACAGTCATGATACGTCCCAGCCATATGAGGCTCGTGAGCCGGATAAAATGGAGGGGGGCAATGGTGAACTATTCTGTAAAAATCTCACCAGCAATACTTTGTGGGCAATGCCTACAAAGTCACCTACGGTTGGAAACGTCTGAAAATGGGAAAATCTGTCAGTCAGTCATCTAAAGAATGCGTGTAGCTGATTATACCAATCTAAGAGAGCAATGATTGGTGGCAGAGGGCAAGCTGGAAGTGCATGTGGGTAGCAAAAAAAGGCAGCAAAACAATTTGAAATGATTCCATTATCCATGACACCGTATAACGAAGAATTTCAGATTTGTCTTCAAATATTAAGAAGTAGTTAATAAAAAAAAAAAGTTCAGGCTAGTAAATATTTTTCCATACAGTGGGATGAAACTACTGACATTACCAGCATGGCCCATCTTCTTACGTATATAAGATTTATAGTTGGGAAAACAGTGAAGGAAGTGTTCTTGTTTTGTGATCCACTGCCTGCTCGAACAACCTCAAATGAAATAATTTCAAAATTAGACCAATTTATGAAAATGAAATAGAATTGAATAAATGTGTTGGTGTTTGTTCTGGTGGAGCACGTGCAATGGTTAGGAAACACAGTGGCGTTTCAAAAATTAAGAAGTAGCTCCAAAAGCAAAATTTGTGCATTGTAGCATTCATCGCGAGGCTTTAGCCGCAAGAAATATTCCTGTTGCTCTGAAGACGGATTTGAATGAAAGTGTGAGGATTGTTAACTTCATTAAGTCCAGAGTTATGAATTCACGACTATTTTCGATTTTGTGCAAAGAAATGGGTGCTGAACATGATTCTCTTTTACTTTACTTTACAAAGAAATGGGTGCTGAACATGATTCTCTTTTACTTTACACAAAGTTGGTGGCTGTCGAGGGGAAATGTATTGAGCCACCTGTTTGAACTTCGTTCAGAAGTGCAGATTTTTCTCTTTGACAAATCCTCAGACTTAGATCTGAATTATTTCACTGATGAACTGTGGCTTGCCTGGTTGACTTACCCGGCAGATTTATTTTGCCAGAGGAACACCAGCTTGCATGGTGCACGTACTTCCTTATTCTTGGTACAGGTTAAAACTGTAGCTCTTGGGGAAAAAACTTGGCTTCATCGTTAAAGAAATCGATACGTGTTCCTTTCCATTCTTGGATGCTTTCTTAACAAAGAATAAAATTCTTCATAGTGAACTGGCAGTGAATATAAAGAAGCATCTTGGTAGTCTAATCACAGATTTCAAGGAATATTTCCCTGGAAACCTGGTTTCATTGGATTAGAGAACCGTTTTCCATTAATGACTCCTTACCAGAAACCTTAACTCCTGAGAAAGAAGAAAAGATCGAGCTCTCCTGCGACAGAAGTCTCAGGCAAAAGATCAAGAGGATGGATTTAACAGACTTCTGGCTGACAAGAACAAATGAATATCCAGTGATCTCAGAATGAGCTGTAAAATTTCTGTTGTTGTTTGCAACTACTTACTTTTGTGAATGTGGGTTTTCTTCTTTCATTTATATCAAAAACAAGTACTGGAATAAGTTGAATGTTGAACCAGATTTAAGACTTAAATTAAGTCAGTTGAAACCAGACATTAAGAAGCTGTTTTTAGCTAAACAAGTACAACCTTCACACTGAAACAAGAATGTTAGTTCTGTAAATAAAAATATGTTACATTTATAGTTTGTACAGATTGTAAGTTTATTTGAGAACTGCAGCACCATTATAAGGGTTTGTCAAAATTTGTTTATGTATTCACTGATTATTATTTTAATTTTTAAAAATCGCTCATTTTAGAGAACAGTTCATTTGAATAGATTCAAAGAATAACTATTTCTCTAATAAATATCTGAATAAAATAAAAAATAACTAAACAAATCCCTAGTATTATAGAGAAATGCTTATTTTCCCCTGGGACCAACAAATCTCGCTTTTCCAGAATAAATTTGCTTACTAGTACATCTAATATCCACTGGAAAAGGTCGAGAACCCCTGCCTTAGATGATAGAGAAGGAAATCCAATGAAATAAGGAAAAACAATAATATGAACAAAAGAGTAGCTGTTCATGCTTCCTACAATTGTAAATCACAATTGCTCATCTGGTATTAACTGACATCCAACCAACTGAATAATGTGAGATTTCTTAAGAAATTCACTTTGCAGATTGAAAAGACATCTTTATACGTCGACCATTATTTTGTAGTTTCCATGTTTACAAGAAATACGTTCATATCAAAAGTCATCCTTAGTGTTATTCCTGAGGACATGTTCAACTTGCGATTAAAATCCGACCCCATGGCGCTCTGATTAACTTATTATTAACATGATGCCTTTTGCAAGCGAAATCTGGTTTTCTTACTCCATCATTTTAAAGAGCGATAATCTGTTATTGTGAAAATTTTACGTTATTTTTTGTTCACTATTCATTAAAAATAATAAATTTCTAGATTAAAATGCATGCATTATTTGCTAATAAATAGTAGATGATATGTTGAGAATATTTGATTTCTGAATCGAGTTTTAATTTAGCACTAATCACCTCATTTTTCTTTACAGATTGCAGGATTACTGGCATGATATTTTGCCTGCTAATGCATTAAATCCAAGCTGATAATGAGCAATTTATGAAGATTGTTAAAGTTGTTGGAAACATTTCATGCTGGTTTGCGAATAAAAATCAGAAAATTCAGAGGAGGTTGCACTTCTAGTTTTGTAAGGGAAAATCATCAAAATGCGAAAGGAAATGATGACCCAAATTCAAAAAACAATTAGTAATTCTCCTGCAATCTTAATCATTTCATAGTCACTTGCGAAAAGTGTAAGAAACCTTTTCTATGCGAAATTTGATACAAGTTGTTTTCTTGCAGTATGACTCTGGTAAAGCATCGAAGAGTTCATACTTGTGAGAAACCTTTTCTATGTGAAACTTGCAACAAGACATTTTCAAACAGTTTACAACTGAAAAGACATCTGAGAGTTCATACTGGTGATAAACCTTTTCTATGCGAAATTTGCAACAAGATGTTTTCAGTCAGTTCGAATCTGAAAAATCATCGAAGAATTCATACTGGTGAAAAACCTTTTCTATGCGAAATTTGCAACAAGGCGTTTTCAGATAGTTCGCTTCTGAAAAGACATCTAAGAGTTCATACTGGTGAGAAACCTTTCCTATGCGAAATTTGCAACAAGAAGTTTTCCTACAGTAGGGATCTGAAAGAACATCGAAGAATTCATACTGGTGAGAAACCTTTTCTATGCGAAATTTGCAACAAGACATTTTCAAACAGTTCACAACTGAAAAGACATCAAAGAGTTCATACTGCTGAGAAACCTTTTCTATGCAAAATTTGCAACAAGATGTTTTCATACAGTTCAGATCTGAAAAAACATCTAAGGGTTCATACTGGTGAGAAACCTTTTCTTTGCGAACTTTGCAATAAGACATTTAAAAACAGTTGGCATCTGAAAAGACATCAAAGAATTCACACTGGTGAGAAATCTTTCCTATGCGAAATATGCAACAAGACGTTTTCATGCAGTTGGAATCTGAAAAATCATCTAAGAGTTCATACTGGTGAGAAACCTTTTCTATGCGAAATTTGCAATAAGTTGTTTTCATATAGTACAGATCTGAAAACACATTTAAGAGTTCATACTGGTGAGAAACCTTTTCAATGCAAAAGTTGCAATAAGAATTTTTCATACAGTTCGAGTCTGAAAAATCATCGAAGAATTCATACTGGTGAGAAACTTTTTCTATGCGAAATTTGCAACAAGAAGTTTTCATGCAGTTCGAGTCTGAAAAGTCATCTAAGAGTTCATACGGGTGAGAAACCTTTTCTATGCGAAATTTGCAACAAGACATTTTCACACAGTTCACATCTGAAAAGACATCTGAGAGTTCATACTGGTGAGAAACCTTTTCTATGCGAAATTTGCAACAAGAAGTTTTCATGCAATTCGGATCTGAAAAGACATGTAAGAGTTCATACTGGTGAGAAACCATTTCCATTCGAAATTTGCAACAAGTCGTTTTCCTAGTGTTTGAGTCTGAATAGTCATCTGAGTTCATACTGGTGAGAAACCATTTCCATGCGAAATTTGTAACAAGAAGTTTTCTTTCAGTAGGAGACTGGAAAGTCATCTAAGAGTTCATACTGGTGAGAAAATTTTTCAATGCGAAATTTGCAACAGGAAGTTTTAAAGCATATTCATCTGAAAGGTCATCTAAATAGTTCATACTGGTGAGATTTTTTTCCCTTTTCCCTTGTGTAGCTTTATGATTTAGGCTATACAGTTACTTAAAAAGTACCAAAAATGTTATCATCCGAGTGATGAAAAGCTTTATACGAGTAATATATGTGGCAAACAATTTTCTTTATCAATCTATCTTAAAAAACATGAAAAGTCACAGTGCAGATTTCTCCTTTTCATGAGATATTCTGCTCGTTTAACCTGAAAAGACGAAAAAGTTCACATCAGAGAAAACCCGTTTCCATTTGAGATTTGCAACAAGATATTTCACACGGTTTGAGTATGGAAAGACATGAAACTGTTAGACCACAGAAACATTTTCTATGCAAAATTTTCATAAAGCGGTTTCTGTCAATCAACACTGAAAGGACATCTAAGAACACATACTGATGTGAAAATTTTCACTTATCTTGTGTTCAGCTCTATGATTTCAATGAAAAGCATTAGAAACTGAACCTTCTGACTAAAGAAAATCTTTTTCGTGTAAAATATGTGGGAAAAAATTTTCTGAATAAGGCTGTCTTAAAAATCACATTAAACGGCAACTGAAATGAAGAGCGAAATGGCTTCACTTCAGCGATGTAAAATTATTTATAAGGTGATATTAAATCCCACATTATTTCAAAGCCGAATAAGACACTCAAAGATAGAAATCTAAGAGTTTATTGCCGAATACAGCAAACTAAAAATTTCGTCGAATCCTAGCATAAGCTAAACATATGGTTCAATACTAGGTTAACTCGAAGCAAAGGTCGGTAAAGTTCCGATCACTATTCTTAATATTTTTCCTAATGTAAAAACACTTATCCTAGGAGATGCATGATGTTTTACATAATCGGGGAACATCCCTACCTAGACTGGTTTCGACCTTGGTTGAAGTGTCATCAGGTGAGTAGGTAGACCTAGATAATACCATGGTTCTAGTTAGCAGAACTTATATACTTTGCTATACGAGATGCATATATAGTTTGCTATATTCGGCATGAAACTCTTAGATTTCTGTCTTTGAGTTTTTCATTCGGCTTTGAAATAATGTGGAATTTTAATATCCCTTTAATTTAAATAATTTCTTGAAGAGGTTTCCACTTTCTTCGAATTTGAAAACAGATCTGATAGTGCATACTGATGAAAAACATTGCACTTGTCAAACGTGCCGGAAAACATTCTCGCGAAAGGAACATGTGGTGACCCACTGAAGAATTCAACAAAGCAATTGAGTGGTGGGTGAATGTGTGTCCTTGTCATATATGTACAATTATATTTCCATTTCTCTAAATTGCCCTTTTAAGTACAATGTAAAAGCAATCCTTGTGAATGGGTTTATTATTATTTGTTTTTTGAAAATAATACATAAGTGAGAAGCACTGATTTTCCAAGTGTCACTCGAGTTTTAAAAATATCATACTTAATGGACTAAAGGAAAAGTTATCGCATTATCAAAACAGTGCAAACGAAATGGGTTTGAATATCACAAAAATTGAACTCCTGTAGACATTGTTTAGTGCTATGCAGTATTGGGAACTTGCTAACACCAAGCAGAGATTTTCCGAAGTCACTTCAAAAAAAAAAAAAATCAGCTAACGCCTTTTTATTCCCATATATACGGGAGTAGGCGAGGCCACTTAGCCCTATCTAACTTTTGGAGACTGAGTGGGCAGTTCAATCTCCACTGGTACCCAATCAGAGACAGATGGCCCAAGGCTATCACTAATTAAGCGGTACGCAGTGAAGAGAGACGGCTCAAATGTGCCGCCATCTCGTGGTCGCTAACCCTAACACAATATATTTAATGTCTGAAATAACGTGGGTTCTACGGTCGATTTTCTTGAGTTTACAGGACGAAAAACTCGAGTTTCCGGGAGGAAAAACCTGCTTGCCCGTGCCAGAGATCGACTAACTCGGGAACCGGTCGAAAAAAGGCTTAGAAAAATTTCCTCTAGTCGTCGACTAGAGTCGAAACCAAGACTTCCTTCGTGCGGCCAAGCGCGGTGGTGTGCAAACGCCACATCCACTGAGCTACACAAGGATTCACAATTTTTTTTGCTTAATTTTTGCTTCTAATTTAGAAATAAAATCCACTTGAAGGAATGGATACACTTGTTTCCCTAACCGACTAAATGCGTTTTTATTTTTTTGATGGTATTCGGTCGATTCTTCGCATGTTGTTTAAATTAAATAGATGGCTTCGCAATTGACGATGATAAAAGAAAAAAAATCTGTTTACGAGAAATGTTTGAAGAGCTTGGTGTTTCTCGTACGAGGCACTAGGCAGATGAAAATAATTTCAGATCACTCTGATGATTTTCTTCTGTGAGAACTCTCCAGTGAATTTTCTGCATGTTAATATCTAGTAACAAAGACAAGTTTCCACCCAACCTTTTCGATGTGTAGCCACACTACCCCTCGTCCTTTGATGTTCATATGTTTCACCACCGTCAGAGTAGATAAGAACACGAAAGTAATGAAAGTGGGAACACAGCCGCAGTTAGTATATGGTAATGCCCAAATTCACTGTACGCGTTTTAGAATTTATCATCCTAAATTTCAAAGAGGTCTTTATCAGTGACTTTTTGGATGAATAAAATGTTAGTTAATTAGTTTTACTGTATTCATTATTGGCTTATTTATTTTTTAATTATGCTTACACTACCATTTCATATGTTGCACATTTTTTTAGTTTAGTGTGAAATGAGAATTGTTTTCATTTACTTTGCCGAAAATCATGTAACAGAAAATGCTTAACAATTAAAATTGTAATTTTTAAGCAATTTCGGCTGAGGAGCTTCACTTTCTGAAATTTAATAAAATGCAGTTCTTTTTATGAAGTGAGAATATTTTAATAACATAATTGCTTTTAACAAATACTTGTTTTAATGTATAAGCTTTTAATAATTATAATAAAGAGATTTCGAATACGACAATGTGGGTCCGGGGATATAACTGAAATTTAATTCTAAAAAAGCAAATTAGATCAAGTAATCATACACACATTCGTTTTTCTACTTAAAAATAAGGCTTGTACTTCTCCCGACTTTTTGTTCATGGAAATATTACTTGAAACTTCACCTAAATGTGAACTGATGAGAGTAATCTCTTCTATTGATGACAGCGATTTACCTAATTTCTAATCCCATTTATAATCATCTTAAATTAAATTTTTGTTCATTTATTTCTCTCATGATGCTCTTTCTCTGTGCAAAATTTTCTTCCCTGTATGGTGTAGTTTCATTTGGGACGACACCATAACCACAAGTTTTGTACCTGACCAACCTATTCCCAGAGTTGCAGTAAAGCCATTCAGAGAAATATTGGCCATTATTATAACTGACATCGGCAAAAGGCATCTGATGACATTCAAGAGAACGCTTTAAAAAGTTCACATTGTTTTCTAATTTGAAAACATATTCAGTCGACTGTAAATGCCAAGTGTACTTCGGGTCAATTATTAAAATTTCAGGCATTATTTCATTTATTAACATACTACAATGCATTATAGAATAATAAAACTAGTATTATGGGAAGGAAATAAAAATGCTATTGTCATACCGGCCGCAAAGACAAAACACTAACTACTAAAGTTAAAACTCCAGTTGCGCTGCACAGGGATGTTAAAACCCCACTTCAATCCAAACCGAATGACCACATCAGCATATCAGATGACTAGTCTGCATTCACTCAAACACTTCCAATTCCAGTTTCGACCTATATTAAGGTTTCACCAGTGAGTAGGAAGACCTAGATTTTTATATTATCTATTGTAGTGATTGTTTTAAACATAACAGTCACTACTTAAAAGCCACCGCAGATTCCACACCTCCGAATCAAAAAATTAGAATAATCCAAAAAAATGAGTTGAAAGATTTCCAATTCTAATTTATTGCAAAGAATAATTATTACAAACTGTGAATTAGCATCATCGAAATCTGCTTACGTTCAAGATTATATAAGCATTTAATCATATATAAATGTAATTTAAATTACAAGAAATTTTTTATTTGAAAACATTTAAAAAAATTACAATAGTTTTTAATGTGACTCAAAATATTACATTATTCCAAATTTCTTCGATCGGTTTTGAGGAGAGCTTAGAAGTAGCATGTATTTTAGTAGTTGCGGGACTGACTCGTATGTGAGGATTCGTTTGCGCCTGGATTTCTATTAATCATTTGCTAAACATGGGTTGATAAAATGACATATTGGAAGCTAAGAAGTTGCGTACGGTGTCTAAACAAAGAAGGCCAAACTGCACAGATTTTAGGAATTGATATGTTTTCATGCAAGTGGGGGTAGAGAATTGAAACAGTATTCTAATCAGGGTTTACAAACCTTTCGTTATTACCTTTAATTATTACTAAAAGTAATAACAAAATTTCAAACCATTAGTTAGAATGAAATGAGTGAAAAAAAAATAAAATATGAACATGTTTTAATATTAGCGTTTATTAAATATGTACAGGCACTAAATAGATCGTATTAAATTCTGAAAATTTTAATAGCATTTAGCAAACACCGCAAGTTTTTTCGTTATGGGTAGTTCGCGGAAGTAATGGATGAGTCCGGAACTCACCCAGGGAATCGTGTGAATTGGGGATCATTACACTATCGACTTTTTTTTTTTACATATGTTACACACTTGCCATCGGCGCTTCACACCCTCGTTAATGTACTGTGTAACTGTAATGCTATGAAATAATGGTCTGCCAGTTTGCACGTCATTTGCTGCTGTGTGGCTGTTTGGAGGGACCCGTATATTTATTTGGTCAAAACGGGATGAGGTTGTTGTATTTCCGACTATCTCTTCTCATGTATACGACTATGGATGGGTTTATGTTATATGCTGATAAGTGGTATAGGTATTGTTCTGTGTTATGTTCGTAATGTTTATATTCATGTCACCTATTATTATCAAGTATTCTGATGTGCCTTCTTCCATGGTTAATTGCCATCTGTTTATTTCATCTAGAAATTTTAATAATAATACAACATCGAAAAGAAATTACAGAAATTTAACATCATGTAATATAAACATAATGAAAAAGATATAAAGGGTTTATTGTATTTTCCTGTAGCTTGATATCCTTATCTTATAATATAACATCGATTCCTGACCCCTTGTTTCGTTTGATATGATGTATTATAGAGAGAAGTTCTGGTTCTTTTATGGTTGAGAACCATAGTGTTCTGCTTTTGTTGTGGTCCAAGTGGGGAAACATATTTTGATTGGAGGGATATTTCTGGGTAGTTTTTTTGATAGAGTTATTCGTTAGTTGTTGGATAAAACTTTTCACGAATGTTTTTTATGGTCTCAGAGGTGGTTGTATTGGGAGCACAATCTAATATCTCGATCACATGCCAGGTTTGTTTCATGTTATTTTCTGTGAAGGCTAATTTGTCTTTGTAACAGTTTCTTATTTGCATTATAAGGTGATTCTTTGGTATCTTATATATGGTTTGTAAAGCTGTGTTATTTGGATACCACTTTAAATGTTTTCACAGGATATCATTTCTAGGGCCAGCGGAAGCGGGCATGCGGGCTCTGCTACAAGGGGGCGCCACTTCCAGGGCATGGTTCATAAGTTTATTTTTAAGAAACAAATTTTTTTTGTTTAAACAAAAAAATTCTTAGGATGATCAATATTAAAATAATAATGCCAAATACACCGAATAAAAATTTAAAAAATATTGTATCTTGCTGCCTCTTTGATCAGCCAACTGTTTATAATTTTGCAGGGAGAACAGGCTAAATACTTGCCGGCAGAATGTTGTCTCTACTGCAGTCTATCTGAAGTAAAACGGTTTTTATGTGTGAAACGAATTTTCGTACAAAACGTGTTGCTAGTTAACCAGTCATATGGTACGCATCTCAGTAGGCTACTGACAGTAGCGCAGTGCAGACTATTATTTCGTCTCTGCGTCGTGTTGTGTAATAATTTCTTGTGGGTATAAAATAGAAATGGAATTAAAAATTAAAAAAATTATCCGGTGCACAAAATCAAAAGCCTCATGCTGCGAAAGAAGCAGATATTAAGAAACAAACTGGGGCTCTTAATAAATTTGTTAAAATATAAAATATTCTGATGCAGATTGTACCAACTCGATACATCAGAAATCAGAGTTGAAGAACCGTGCACAACACCCAGTTTGCATGAAAGTACCATTGCAACTATTGAACAAAGTAACAGACGCATGATGTAAGTGAAAAACAGGAGATTTAGTTGTAGTTGACTACGAAGCTAACATTGTTAGTCGCTGTAAATTTAGAAGATCCAGGTGAATGGGGAAATATTGATGAAAAATTAGATGTTTAAACTGAAATGGAGCCTGTTCAAAAGAAATATATAATATTTTTTATATATATTTATAATTATATCTCAAAGATATATATGGTTGTAAATTTGGCGACACGTATTATAATAGAAAAATGGAAAACAGAGAGCTCGTGCCAAAAACATGGCTCATTTATTCCGAAACTTTAAATTCTGCTTTTGTTGCAAACTTTTCGCACGTACTGAATCAAGTAGTCTTGTAGAAGGTTACAACGATTTGAGAAATGTAAATACAACTTTGCATAGACATGAGACTAGTAAATTCACATGAAAAATTTCTTAAAATAAAAGGAACTTGATAAAAATTTAAAGAAGAAAACTACTATTGATTACCAGACTCAAAGCATGTAAGAAATGGAAAAGAAAGATTGGACGAGTGTTTTAGAACGCGTGATTGAAATTATAAAATTTCTTGTTAGCCAAAATTTAGCTTTTTGTGGATCATCTGGTAAATTATATGAAAGGAATAACGGCAATTTTTTAAAATTAGTCGAACTGTTTGCTAAGTTTGACCTCGTTATGGAAAATCATGTTGAAAGGGCTCTAAAACGAAACAATAGACTACACTATTTCAGTAAAGACAGTCAAAATGAAATATTGGAATCTTTAAGTAACGCAATCAGAATACAATTTTATTATCAATTCGAAAATCTAAATATTATTCCATAATTATGCAAGTAAAACAGAAAAATTGACCATTATTATTCACTTAGTTTCCTGTGAAAATGGAATTGTTAAGATCAGGGAAAACTTTTTAGGTTTTGCAGATATATATCAGATTCCACAGGACGTGGTTTATGTGCAACAATAATGGAACATTCCCATTGAAGACATGCGAAGTCAAGGGTATGACAGTGGCACAAATATGAAAGGGAAAAAATATGGGCTCCAAAATTTGCTTTTGAAAAAAAAATCCTTGAGCTTTTTAGGTGCCATGTGCTGCTCATACTCTAAATTTAATCATTACCGATGCAGCCAAAGTGAATGCAGATGCAATTAGTTTCTTTGCAATTATTCAAGAACCATACAATTTCTTATCATTCTTTTACAAATGTTGGGCAATTCTTTTTTAAAGTTTGTAAAAAAATTCACATTAAACAGCCATCAGAAACGCGATGTGAAAGTAAAATTAATGCCCTCTACGATATCAGTTAGGGGAAATTTACGATGCACTTTTTGAAATTTTAAATAATGAAATTTTTAAAGAAACTCAGCATGAAGCACAAACATTATGTGCTAAAATAAACGACTACAAATTTATTTGCTCTCTTATAACTTTGAATGATTTACTTAACAGAATAAACCCTGCGAGTAAAATGCTTCAAGACAAAAATATGAACATTACACTTGCTTCAGAATCTATCGAAAATTTAAAAATATTCTTATAGCTACAAATTTTAAATAAGTTCTAAAAACGTCAAAAGAACTGAGTGAAGAGGTGGATAGAGAAGAAGAATTTAAAACTGGTACGGAAGTTCGACGACGAAAGAAGACATGACAATTTGACTACGAGCATCATGATGAAACGCCACAATCGCCAGAAGGTAAATTTAGAGTGAATGTGTTTTATATACTTCTAGACGTTGCAATGTGTTCGTTAATAGAACGTTTTGAACAACTAAAAACATATCATTTTCTGTTAGAATGGTAAAGATGTCATTTTTTGAATACTTATATTAAATGTTCTAATCATTTCTGAATTGTTTTCTTATTTTCTCATCTATCTTGAATTTCTTTTATTTTCCTAAAAGATAGTTTTTTATATAAAAATATAAAAAATTATTAAAAATTTTTTACAAGTTACTAAGAATTTAGAAACTTGTAAAATACAAGAATTTTTTAAACTTCAGTTCAAATGAATTTTAAATTTAATTAAGATTCGTTTTAATTTTGTTAGCGATTCGGGTCAGTGAGAAGGCTATAATCCCTGCATCATTATATTCAACGATTAAAGTGAAGTGGCTTTATCAAAATTTTCTTAACTCTTGAGGATTTTTTGAATATTCGGATTTTTAACGATTATCCTGCCTAGTCAACATCCCCGGTTCGTTACATTTAGCGAAACAACGTGTGACTGTTCTGTCAAAATTTATTTAAGAAATTTCAAATAATTTAAATTTTTATTATCGTAAAAGAACCACACATCCGGATCGTTACAGGGGAGCTTAGATAGAAATTGCATGCGGGCGACAAACACCCTAGCGCCAGTTCTGGTCATTTCTCTGTATATCTAGGATTGTTTTCCTTTATCCACGGATTTTGGCTTGTTTTTGAATGAATTCTGACTTTCTTTGCAGCTTTTTTTATATATTTCATACAGTGAAATTTTTATGTTGTTGTATAAGGTTTATATATCACGACATGTTTCTAGTAGATATTTCTTTCGAAGTTGAGTATTTCTTCGTCTATTATTGTTTATGTTGTCTTTCATATTTGGAGCATTTCATTTCATAGAAGGTGTCTTAGTGTGCAGGTTTTGAGCCGTGAAGTAATGGTCTGCTGCATTACATTTTATGACTGCTGCACTATTTGGTGGTACTGGAATGTTTATATGATCGAAGCAAGAAGCAGTAATCGATTTCTGACTATTTCTTCTCTAGTGCTTGATGTTATGGTTAGTATTGAGTTATACATAGAGTATCTAGGTATTGTACAGTGATGTTATGGTTTTCGTTCGTAATATTTATGTTTATGTCTACTGGTGAAGGAGTGTCCAAATTTCGATTTCCGTTGGTGGCGTGAGGAGCTGATGGGTCTTCCTCAGCCTTAGCCAAGTTAGCCCGTCTTGGGCGTGGACAGTAGGATTTTATCCCTACTGTCCACGCCCAATTTTTCATCCCACAAAGCAGGCAAACCTGCCTCGAGAACTCAACACTGCAGACATAGGATACACCAAGGCTGACCGCGTAGGGCTGTCCACATTATCCTGTGAACAGTTTGAGGTCCGATGATAAACTAGCTCTCGACACTGCAAGGTGAAAAAGGAAGATGAGATGAGATAAGATATTTATGTTTATATCACCGATTATCATGGGTATTCAGCATAATTCTTAGTGTGAAAGCCAGCAATTGAGTTCGTGCAGAATTTTATCATGTTTATGATAAAATTTTGTAGAATGTAAATAGCATTTAGTATTTAGGGGTGTTGTCGATTGGCGGTATTAATTATTTCGATGTAAAGGATTTCAGCATGCTCAAACTGTTAAACAGTTTCTTTTGCTATTAATTTATGTTGGATAAATATTAAAATTTCGCTCAGCCATTTTGATTGTCGATAGAATCTGTGTTGTTGAAATGCTTGAATTTGTTCAATAACACCGTAATTCATTAGATAAACCTCTAGCATTAACCAATGTTTTCTAATGCTTGGGATATTAATATGCAGGCCGGAGAGACCTTCCTTTTTTACTGTGTGTTGTTTCCATGCATCGAGAGAGTCAAAACTACAATTGCTGATGTATTCTTTAACAGTTTATTCACATCACGTATACAAATTATACATATACTGTTCAACTTGAATAATTATGACAATATTTCACAATACAATTCAATGCACAGTACAATATTACAAAATAAAACTCAAGTATTACTATCATATTCTGTTGATATTAACACTTATTTTGGCTATTATTTTATTATGGTTAACAAATAGTTTTCTCATATATGCAAGTAGAATATATTTCGAATGGTTTTATAGTAATGATAAGTAACTAGTTTAGAGTAATGTTAGTTAATGCAAATATGTGTGACCAAGAGCCATAACCATACTGATTACTAGAAAAGTAATTAGCTCAAAACAGACACTGAGAGTCCGGGGACCACATCAAAGAGGGCTTCCTTACCATTTATATAATAATGTACATGTTAATATTTTAGTACCTAATTGAATGAACCAATTTGTAAATCAATACCTTAATTGGGTATAATATATGAGTTATACTGATCTCTTATACTATACGTTCAAAGTAATTGTCAACATTGTTTAATCCCATAAGGTAGTTTCTTAACCTTTTTCTGAATACATATTCTGAGATTATAGATTTAATGTCATTCGGAAGTTTATTATAGCTACTCGTGGCAATGTACTCGAAAGATTTATGAAAAATTTCTTTGTTAGCCTTAGGTACTTCCAGCGTGTTTCGACCTCAGCGCAATCCAGTCTACATTATATACCTAGAAACTTTGGGTGTTTCTTTTTACATATAACAGACTACCATAGATATAGTTTCTGAAATGGTAGAACATTATGAACGATATACAGATCATTGGTAGAGTGTGCGAAGTCGGTAGTTATGGTTCTAAGATTGTTATAATAGTCTCCACCCCAACAGGTAATGCCATATTGCAGTGAGAAATTTACCCAGGAATAGTATAAACATCTTAAGAATGCTGCATTTACAAATTTTTTAACATAATATATTCTGTTAATTATGAACCTAAACTTATTTGTTAAGAAAGTGGTGTTCCATTTCAAATTGTTATCGATATGGAGACCCAAATACCAGACGTTTTTTTTTTTTTTTTGATTAAGCTGCAGTTACAATTTAGAGTATCACTACATTTCCTTTCATGCCATTTTATAGTTATACTGTGATCTAATTTGTCTGTTAATGTAAAGTACATATATCTCGTTTTGCGGTATTAAAGTTAAATCCGTTGTTGCAAACCATATACTTAGTTTTAACATATCGCTATTAATCCGATTTTTTAAATCTTCAAGGGTTGTTTAGGTGTATACTAAACCCGTATCGTCAGTAAAGGATATTATCTTGCCAAAAGTTTGTATTTACATAGATCATTAACATATATTATAAATAGGATGGATCCTAGTACCGACCCTTGTGGGACTTCGTGTTTTATTATGTTTGTTGAGCTTTTAAATATATCATAGCTGGTATATAGTTTTCTATTATTCATATAGGATCTGAACCAGTCATTAGTAATTCCCCTAATGCCGTATTTGGACATTTTCAGTAGCAATAGATCATGATGAACACAGTTGAATACTTGCGATATATCATGAAAAACAGTCGTTGTATGCATTGCTTCATTTATTCCACTATAGACCTTTTTATGAAACTCCAATAGTGCTTTTTCAATATTGCGTCCGGATCTAAACCCATATGGATTAGTTGCGTAAAAGGATATTGTATTTAAATAGCTATTTAAGCGTTTTTTAATCTGAATTTCAATAACACTTGAGATTTTGGATAGTATAGATATTGGTCTGTAATTTTTGATTTCATTTCTATTTCCTCCTTTAAATAGCGGTACAACTGAAGCAGTCTGTAGGTGTTCTATAAATTTATCCTGTTAAAAAGATTTATTAATGATATTCGTAAAGAACTGTAATTTGTATTTAATAATAATGTTTAGCTTTTTAACACTTATGTTGTCACATTCCACATTTTACCCTTTTTTTTTTAATCCGATTACTACACTCTTCACTTCATCTTCCTTTACTGCATGTAGATAAATGGAGTAAATACTGGTGGATCACATTGATATTTGTTGTTCTATTAAAAAGCTCGGAAGTTTTTCTTTTCGCCATGGGAGAATAACTTTTTGCCAGAGCTCTATATGAGTACCAGAAGGTGCAGTTCACAGTCCGCTATTTTACCGATGAGATATTTCTGAAGCCAGATTTCCTGAAGGAAGCTCAAGATCTGAGATGAGAGAATTGCCTTAGACCTTTTTGTTCAAGACCTTTGACTGAATGTGCAATACAGAGCTTTTGTAAGTTATATACATTTACAAAGGTATATGGTATATAACCTTTGTAGAAGTATATAATATGCCAATAGATTCTCTTAATGACTCTTCTTGTTACTGTTAATCTAAATCTTAATTGTCCAACTAAAACACATTATAGGAGGAATTGTACAATGTGTTTTAGTTGGACAATTAAGATTAACAGTGACAAGAAGTGTCATTAAGAGAATCTATTGGCATATTTGAAGTTGATGTACAGTTTGTAAAAGTAACTAAATAGAGAGTTAGCTAACCTCTTTGAAAGATATACTAGAAGTTTAATAAGTGGAAATTGTAAACGAGTAAATACGTTATTGAGTTAAAGAAAGTTTTTGCGATCATCTTGAAACACATTCCAGAGACAACAGAGGTTTTTTGTGTGCTGCTGCTATTTGTATTAATTAGTTGGGGTAACAGCAGTTTCTATATCACATAAATAGAGCATTCGAATTTCAAGTTTATTATTATTTATAAATTCAATTGATTTTTCAGTTCATTTTTTTGTGCATCAATATTCTAGTAATTTTAGAGTAAAATGACGAGTAAAAAAGTGGATGTTAGTGAGCATAGCAAGTTATCGTTACTATTTATTGCCTCTACGTTTTAACTAAAGCTGGAATTATTATGCTTATTACTGCAACTCAAAAGAAATCAAAGCTGAAGTTGAATAAATCTTGTAATAAATAAATGTTGTAATTCCATAAATATGATGATTTTTGCTATAATTTTTATTACCGTAAATTCAAAATTATTATTTTTAGTGGGAATATCTGAACAGTTCATGAAGTTCCAATTATTATTAGCAAATTAAGCTTGATTGATTAGCAAGCTTAATTTGATTGCATTTAAATTATTTTTTTTAAAAAAAAAAAACTTTTAATATTTTTTCGGTATCCAGAATTTTTGTAGCAACTGTGATTCTTGTCAACGAAGCTTTTAAAACAAAATCAATGTTCTCAAAATCAATAATCAACATTGCAATTGAAATCTTTCACAGAAAGATTTAATTACATGGAATATTTAAGTGTACATATAGAATTACATTAAAAGTTTTTAAACTATTTAGAAAATTTAATATTAAATATAAAGTATCATAGAATTTGCCTAATTATTTATAATCCATCGATATAAGTTAGTCATTTGTTTATATAAAATGACTTACAAGGTTGCTAGTTTAATATCATGAAGATTTTTTTAATATTCATATTTATTGTGTACATGTGAAATTCGTTTATATTTTTGGGAAGAGACACAATAAATAAATTGTGCACCGAAAAGGGTCAAATATCGTAGAACAGTAAAAGAAATTCCAAAAACGGTAATTAAACTGATTGTTTAGTTCCCGTGATTTGGCTAGTACTTGTAAAGCAGTAAACTGTATACAAGTGTATATACCTAATTATACGGTTGTCGCAGTCGGTGAGAATATATTATTCAATTAATTATTATTCTTATATTACTGTTACTCGTTTATTTCAACAAAACCGAGATACTACTGTTTCTATTTTTGTATTTTTTAAGCTTTTAACGTAATTGTTTATTTTATTTATAGGTTTATTTTGGATTGAATAAATATTCATTTCGCTTTTGATAGATTAATACACATAATAATGCCAAGGAAATTTGAATCCGGAGCTAGTAAAATAAAACGATTTAGAGAAAATGAAAAACAGCTGAATAGTCGAAAGGGGACTATTTTGTCTTTCTTGCGTTCTGAAAATGAAGAATTTCGTAGAACTGAAGTTGTACTTCACAGTTCTCGGAATGAAAACGAAACATTACTATCAATTATCAGGAGGAGATGAAAGTGAAAATGAAGAACATCAAAATGATGTGGAAAAGATAGAAAATGAGAGAAAGAAGTAAATGAAACAAATCAAGAGGATTCTGAAGAAAATTTTCAATCGGAGTCTGTACTTGCCAGCAAGCAAGCAAGCTATCTCTTATCCTACCGATATAGCAGTGTGACCACTTACTATTAATGAACAGTTTATCGAGCATATTTTAATAAATATGCCCCAGAGTGTTGGTAAAATCGAAAATTTAAAAATAGAATACACAAAACGCAATGGAATATATGTCAGAAATGTATATATATATCACATTTTTACTGTAAAAAGGCGAATGCAACAAAGGAGAAACGAGAGTATCTAATTTTTTCAGAAACCAGCAAAGCAATTTACTGCTTTGTTTGTAAATTTTTTTCTAAGTCCAATAATAGCTTAATGAAGGATTTTAATGACTGGGGAAATATAACACGAACCTTATGTGATCACGAGCATTCTACTGAGCATATACGAGCGATGTCCACATATCGCAAAAGAAAATCAAGTTCTGTAAATAGTAGAATTAATCAAACAAATACAATCTGAAGAAAATTATTGGAGAGAGGTTTTAAAAAGAATAACAGCTACCATTAAGTTACTGAGTAAACTAGGGCTAGCATTTAGAGGAAATACAAATGATATTTTTTCTGATTCCTGCTGAAATTATTTATCAAGTTTACATTATTTAAGTGAATTTGATGATTTTTTTAAAACATCACATGATAATATACGCCAACTGTGGTTCTGGCAGATCAAATTATCTTTCTTACCATACTTGTGATGAATTCATAGCGTTAATAGCTAAAAAAACAAGAGAAATATTAATATCAGAAATTAAGGAAGCTTGTTATTTTGCAATAATACTCAATTCAACGCCAGACATTGCCCATAATGACCAACTAACTATGATATTTAAGTATGGTGCCGCAAATTCTGACATTAGAGAAACATTTATCGAGTTCATCAGAATTACACAACATAATTCCTTATATTTAGAATAGGTAGTATTAAAAAATTAGAAGAATAATCTTTGGATATAAAAATGTGCAGAGGGCAAAGCTATGATAACGCTGCCAATATGAAAGGTATGTATACAAATTTACTAGCTAGGTTGAAAAAACGTAGTCCCTTTGCACATTATATACCGTGCTCTAGTCATTCCTTAAATTGAATTGGCAAGTATGCCGCGGAATCTTATTATTATTATTACCCAAGACTTCATGGAGTCAAAGACTCATCTGTGATTGTCTGGAAGCAGTGCAATATTTTTGTTTTATTCAAAATGTATGTAATTACTTTTCATCTTCAAAAAGAAGATGAGGTATACTCCTTAAACATTTAGAAAAAAAATCTTTAACAGATAAAAGTTTACATGAAACTAGGTGGTCCGCAAGAGCTGACGCTATACTGGCCTTGAAACGTGTATATAAACAAATTAAAGACTCATTATTTGTACTATCCATTTCTCCTCATGAAAAACCTATTTCTAAATTAGAGGGTGCATCACTGGCTGAACATTTTGACAAACCAGAAACAGCAATTTTAACAGTTATGCGGGACAAAATTTTACAATGAATAAATGCTACTAGTAAATCTCTACAAGATCCCGATATGGATTTGTTTTTAGCTAATAATTTGTTACACTCTTTAGTTGGTTTTATTTTAGATATAAGAAATAGTTTTGCTACTGTAAATGAAGAAGCGAATTTATTATCAGATGAGACCAAATTTAAAGATAAAAAGAAAAGAGTTAAAAAAACAAAACAAAAAAAATGAGTGACGAAGTTTCACAATCTAACAATGAGATTAGATTACATGGGAAAGATAATTTCGCTGTGAACACTTTTAATGTCATTTGCGATAAGCTAATTTTGGAAATTAATGAAAGAACAAAAAGCTATTTCGACATTAGATATAGTTGACATTTTCTTGAAGGAAGATATTGATAGAAAAGTACAGGACTAGAATTGATAAAAGTTTACATATTCATGGGACTGATATTGATCCAGAAAAATGTACGATGAAGTTAAGCAATTTTTAAAAATGATAAAGGAAGAAAATTCTTCAATTAAAAATATGTACAAATTTATAAACGATGGGTTAAGGTCTACTTTTCCGAACGTAGAAACAATTTAAAAAATATTTTTGACGCTGCCTGTTTCAAATGCAAGTGCTGAAAGCTCATTTTGAGTGTTGAAATGAATAAAAAAATATTTAAGAAGCAACTTGCACCAAAATAAAACAAGTGACCTGTCGTTATTGTGCATTGAATCAGATGTAATGGACTCGATCAATTATGACGACATTATAGATATATTTGCTAAAACCAAAGCCAGAAAAAAAAAACTTAGTTATTAATTTTTTATTTAAATTTGAACTAATTTATTTTTATACTTTTTTAAAATGCAAATATTTGTAAACCAATGTTGTATTGTGTTATGAAAATGAGTTATTATGGAAATGTTGACTATTATTTTTAATAAACTGAAAAAAAAATGCTTATTTTTGAGGGCCTCATAATGATGTTGTGCGTAGGGCCTTCAAAAGTATAACTATGGCCCTGCTCCCTCCATAATGTATAACATCATGCATCTCCTCGGAGATAGGTTTTACATTATGGAAAATACTAATAATAGCGATCAGAACTTTCACCACCTTAGCTACGAGTTGCCCTAGTTTGTACCACGTACTTGGACTACGTGCTTTTGCTTACGTTAGTAGTCACCGATACTTTTATAGTTTCTATATTCGGCATGAAACTCTTTGATTCCGATCTTTGAGTTCCTTATTCGATTTTAAAACAATGTGAGATTTAATATCCCCTTAATTTAAATAATGTTTACATCGCCGAAATGAAGCCAATTGGCTCTTTAGTTGTAATAATTTATGGATGCACCATTTTTGACAACTCGTATAGCAGAGTATATAAGTTCTTTTCGCTAAACCTTTAGTATTATTTTGGTCTATCTACTCACTGATCAGATCTCAATGAAGATTGAAACCGGTCTGTGTTGTGACCTCCCACCATAATGTATACCATCATACATCTCCTAGGAGATGGGTTTTACATTATGGAAAATACTAAGAATAGCTATAATAACTTTCTCCCCCTTTGCTACGAGTTGCCCTAGTTTGGACTACGTGCTTTAGCTTACGCTAGTAGTCGCCGATACTTTATACTTCACTATATTCGGCACGAGACTCTTTGATCCCGATCTCTGATTTTATTATTCGGGTTTAAAACAATGTGGGATTTAATATTCCCTTAATTTAAATGAAACTGTATATTTTTTATACAGTGGTGATGTGATTAATTCCGCGGTCTTGAAAGTGTGGATATAAAAAAAAAAAATCAGCTAACGCCTTTTTATTCCCCGTATACGGGGAGTAGGCGAGGCCAATTAGCCCTATCTAACTTTTGGAGACTGAGTGGGCAGTTCAATCTCCACTGGTACAATCAGAGATAGATGGCCCAAGGCTATCACTAATTAAGCGGTACTCAGTGAAGAGAGACGGCTCAAATGTGCCGCCATCTCGTGGTCCCTAACCCTAACACAATATATTTAATGTCTGAAATAATGTGGGTTCTACGGTCGATTTTCTTGAGTTTACGGGACGAAAAACCCGAGTTTCCGGGAGGAAAAACCCGCTTGCCCGTGCCAAAGATCGACTAACTCGGGAACCGGTCGATAAAAGGCTTAGAAAAATTTCCTCTAGTCGCCGACTAGACTCGAAACCAAGTCTTCCTTCCTGCGGCCAAGCGCCGTGGTGTGTAAACGCCACATCTACTGAGCTACACAGGCTACTATATTAGCTATATTAATAATTAAACTAAATTCGGCATGGAACTCTTTGATTCTGATCTTTGAGTTTCTTATTCGGTTTTAAAACAATCTGGGATTTAATATCCCCTCAATTAAAATAATGTTTACATCGCCTAAATGAAGCCTATCGACTCTTTATTTTAAATAATATAATTTTATATTATATTACTGTTCTTCATTCGATTGAATTTAATTCCGACAGATGTCGCACATATCAGTGGAATACACAAGTCGATGCAATTGTGTAGCCAAATTTTTGTAAGGTAGTCTTACGATGTGGTTAACTGGAAATTCGTAAGTAAATTTTAATTATCAACTATCCCACAAGGTGATATAACTGCTTATATGTTCCCTTTATAGTATCCTAACAGTCAATGAAAACGATCTCCAAGCCCAACTTTTCTGACCTACGTACATGGCAGGTGCTAATCGTAGGAAATGGCGATACTCTGCAAAGTATGCGAGGATATAGCCGATGATAACAAGATATAAGGTGCGTGAACTCTAATTGTAACGTTTTTGTTAAAATTAGAGTTTTATATTCTTGCTATCATTTTTACTGCACAAAACAGTGAAATTCAGTACAAAAAATTATCAGAAGACAGAAACCTGACCTGTCAATTTATTATATGGAAATTTAGAGAGCAACCAAGTTTAAAATGATCAAGTCCTTTGTCCGAAAGGGTATGCATTCCACTACAGACCAGTGGTCGCAGGCAAATGTCCCTCAGCCCTGATAACAGTGGAGCTACGGAATCGTATCAAATTTCAAAATTTGCATATCATGCATTTTCTTAACTTTTAGTTATAACAGTGCAGCTAAAGAAAATTAGGACTCATTAGCATATTTTGAATTATTCCATTTCTAAAATCGGACTCTTTCCTTCTAAACGGTTACTTTGTTATCACGGAAGTCTAATAGGAATCGCTGCGGACAGGACGCATAACTGCGTGAGAGGGCATCTCGTATTCGGATGTGACGTTATCGGTAGGAGCGGACAAAATGGAAATTTCGCATTCATGGACTAGGTGACGCACAGTTCTGCCAGATTAGGAGGATATTGGCTCGCTATTCAAGGAGTTAACAATTTTTCCTTATGAGGAATTATTCTACCTGTTTCTTTATTATGCAACCATGTTAACCGCATAGATTTCGCAATTTTTACTCTTTCAAATATTTTTCTTTATCCTTTAAAACGGTGCAAATTGTAGAACCGGCAAGAGAAAATTTCTCAGAAAGAGCTTAAACGGTGCTACTCGCTTTATGGATGGTGATAATTTTGCATTTTTTCTTTTATCTGCTTTCCTTTTTTCTTTTGCTCATTTTCTGGTTTTTTGCTGCTTCTTTTTGAAGCAGCAAAAGAGTGACAGGATTATAGTTAAAAAGAAAACAAAAAAAAAAGAGTATTAATTGAAGAAAACAACGAATAACAGAATCGCGTCACCAAAGCTCGTGGGTGACTTAGCTTCGTTCATTACGTCATTATTTTCTTCACGCAGTACGTATAATATAATATCTGCTAAAAAATTGCTACGAAGACTTCGTCTTCTTTTGTGGTATATTTTTCTAGGCCTTCCTGTTCCTCCATTATTCTTTGGTTTCCAACTAGACATGCTTTATTATTCTTTCTTCACTTCTCTGCATATCTTCAATCCATTTTATTCTTCGGGTTGAAAGCCAATTGTTTATTGCTCGTATTTCACATTGCATTCTTATGTCAGTATTTTTTATTTTATCTAGTCCAGTTTTTTTTACTATTTTTCTTAATATATTCATTTCCATGTATGTAACATTTGTCTTGTTTTCGTAGTGTTGGTCTTGTTTCTACATTATGTCATAATAGGCGCCTGATGATTGCTTTATAAATTCTGGTTTTTGTGTCTACTCTAAGATGTTTATTTTTCCATACTGTTTCATTCAAGCATTCTGATATTCCTGCTGCTTTTTCAACTTGTTCTCTGACTTCTAGATTTGGCCTTCCTTCCCAGTTCAGTTTTATACCTAAATAGTTGTAATGTGTTATTTGTTTGATAATAGTACCTTCCAATTGTAATTTACGTCTTTGTCGTTCTTGTGATATTGTCATACTGTTTTAGTTTTTGATATTTTCATATTATATAGTTTTGCTGCTTTATTAAATGCATGTTGTGATATTTGTAATGGGTTTAATTTTCTGCAATTAATATTACATCGTGTGAATAACTTAAGGTTCCTATTATTCTATTTTTTTTTTTTTATCTCCGTTTTATTTTATTAACGTTTTGTAATATTTTATCCATTATTATATTCAATATTGTTGGATTTAAGGGGTCTCCTTGTCCAATGCCATCACTAATTTGTATTCTTTACTTGTTTTTCCTTGTGTTTTTATTATATAACTATCGTTATCATGTATTTCTTAAATTATTTGTATTATGTTTTCTGATCCTTTTCTTCTCTACAATATTTCCATTACATCTTGAATTAATATTCTGTCAAATGCTTTTTCCAGATCTATAAAGCATATAAATAATTTCCCATTGTATTCTATTATTACCTCTATCAATTGTCTAATTATAAATATTGCATCACTATATTACATATCTTCTCTAAATCCTTGTTGTTAATGTAGTGGATTAATTTCCTTTGTTTCTTTATTATTTGGAATTCTTGTTTGTACTTTTAATGAAGTATTAATAATTTTATTCCTCTCTAATTTTCTGCATACTGGTTGGTGATGCACACCAACAGGTATGCAGAGGAATAACAAGCCAGCTGCATTAATTACCTAAAATCTTTAAAGATGAATTCTCCAGGAAGTAGATGCAGAAATAATGCTACTGCATATTGGAAAGCCAACACACCTAACTCAATCCCACATTGAATAGGTGAGAAGACAGCTATGTGGAACACCAACAGTATATATAATATTTCAACCATCAACATCAGAACATTGTACAAACCTGCTAAATTAAATCCGATAGAGAACTCGAACTGTCCAAATAGGAAATAGTGGGGTTTCCAGAAACCCACTGAACAGGCAAGAGAAAAATCAACATAAAAAAAATGCAACCATATTTTACTCAGGAAGGAAAAATAACCATCACAGAGGTGTAGCACAAATCATAAAAAAATGGTTTGTAAACTCAGTAGTTGAAGTGATACCACCTTCCTTTAGAATCATCTCTGGAAGATCTAAGCAAAAGATTGAGGAATATTCATAAAAAAAAAAAAAAAGTTTATGCCTCAGATCAATCAAACCAAGAGGCAGAATATAGTCAATTTCTTGAACAACTGCAAGAAGAAATCAGTCAAACAAGTACAAGAGATATCTTGATTATAATGTGCAATTTTAATACAAAGATCAGTCGCTACTCTGAGGATAAAGCAGAAATAATCGGAAAATTTGGTCATGGAGAGATGAATGAAAGAGGAGAGGACTTGATTAATTTTTGCAAAATAAATCAACTGTTAACACAAATACCTTATTCAACCACAGGCCACAACACCAATACACCTGGACATCACCAAACAATGAAATCAAAAATTTTATAGACCATATAATTTTTAATAAGAAATGGAAATATCCATTCCAAAATGTCAAAATATTAGAGAAGATTGACATGGATACAGACCATGAACTTCTATCAGCCAAGCTAAAAATCAGTTTCAAAAGAAACAGAATAAACCACAAACACAAAATAAGATAGACATCTCAAAACTCGGTGGTAACTTGACCAGATCTAAATATCAGAGATCATTGAAAGAAAAATTAAATCTTAATTTGGATACAATCCTAGAGTCTTGAAAAAAAAGGTAAAGAAATTATTAAAGAACCAGCAATAAAACCCTTTTGCCTACTATACAAGAGTAAATAAAGATTGGCTTACACCAGAGAGAAAAAGAATATCCAAAAGTAACCTCTCAAAAGAAGATAATGAAGAAAGTAGAATATTATAGAAAAATTTGAATGAAGAAATCAACAAAAAATTCAGATTAGCAAAAATCACATATTTACAAGAAAAAGCAGGAATATGTGAAGAAGCATACAAAAAACATGACTCG
Source organism: Typopeltis vanoorti (assembly GCF_054136105.1). Lineage (NCBI taxonomy): Eukaryota > Metazoa > Arthropoda > Arachnida > Uropygi > Thelyphonidae > Typopeltis > Typopeltis vanoorti. The sequence goes on from NC_143572.1 coordinate 80,106,852, forward strand.
AAGACCATTTATGAAAAAGAGATAACCTGAACATACCCAAACCGTTTCAATATTGCAGCAAGATGGACCCACAACTAGTAGCATTGAAACAATAAAAGAAATATGGACTAATCATTTTAAAGAAACATTTGCAGCTGAAGAAAACAGATCAAGATACCTGATGAAACATCTGACACAAAAAACATCCTAAATGAAGAAATACAAGAACAATCAAACAAATGAAATATGATAAATCACTAGGCATAGACAACATTCAAAAATGACTTCTAGGAAAGGGGGCTAAAGCAAAATAAATTTCCTAAGGGAACTGTTCAACAAAATACTAAAGAAAGGAGATTACTAACAGAATGGGTAACAGGCCACATCATACCCATCCAAAAAGGAGATGTCAGATCCTGCACTAACTATAGACCTATAATCCTTCTAAGCCACTGCTATAAAATATTCATCAGGATTCTTCAAAACAGAGTTAAACATTCCTATGAAGAACAGATTGAAGAAGAGCAAATGGGATTTCGAAATGGCAGAGGTACAATAGATGCAATTTTCACATTAAACAGATTAGCAGATCTTCTAAGAGACAAAAACTGCTGTTTTATCGACTTCAAACAAGCTTGTGACTCTAAACAGAGGCAAATCATTAAAATTCTAGAAAACAGAGGGTTTAACATATACCCATTAAATTGTATTAAGATTTACTATTCAGAAACACAAACAATAGTAAAATATAAAGACATTGAAAAAGACCAAATAGCAGTTAAAAAAGAGTTATGCATGGCTGCCCATTTTTACAATATTTATTCAACCTGTTCCTAAAAGTAGTAGATGAAGGACTACAGATTTGTGAAGGCATAATGGTAAATGGAAGAAATACAACACATTTAAAGTATGCTGACAATATAGTTATCACTACATACAGTTAAAGTTAAGCAAAGAACTCAAATTAAAGATATATAATTTTAACAATGATAATTCATTGTTATAATTATATGGTAGCTCTATGGCTCAGAATGCTGGACCCTAAGAAAAAAAGAAATGGTGAACTTAATGCATTTGAAATGAAATGCCTAAGAAAAATCAATACAACATACTGGAAAAACAAATTAAAAAGTCAAAGAAGAACTTAACTTTAAAGAAACAATAATTACTGCACTAAAAAAGCGCCAATTAACCTGGTTTGGACGTGTTTCAAGAATGAAACCAGGAAGACTACCATACATTAAATGGTGGAATAGAAGGACAGCCTAGCAGTGAAAGACCAAGAAAGAAATGGATTAACAACATTAAAAAAAAACATCTTTCCTAATATCCTCGTTTTTAATATGATATTGCCATTGATGCTATCTGTTCATGCCTATAATCTTTCTCAGGACTCTCATATCTGTGGTCTCTAGTCTTTGGTCAAGTGTTTTACTTCTGACCCAGCTCTCAGATCCATAAGTTAAAACTGGTTTGAACACTGTCTTGTACACAGCTAATTTAGTGTTCCGACTGATTTCTCTCTTATTCCATATGAATTTATTCAGTTGACTTCCCACCATACCAGCTTAGCTGATTCTGTTGTCTATTTCTATATTTAATTTACCATCTTCAGTAAAAATCGTGCCTAAATAGCTGGAATGTTTTACTTGTTCATCGTTCTGCCGGTCATCATTCTCCTTAAATTCCCTCCATAGTTGTTTCTTTTTTTGCAGCTCAAACTTAATGGTGTTATTCATCCATTTAACCCCTGCTTGATTTATTATTCGGACTCTAGGTATACAGTAAGCCATTGCTTCATGCAAACACTTCTTAACCACCTATCATGCACTATCAACTTCTACCCTTGCAGTTGTACATGCCATGGCACTGAACCAATCAAACTCCTAAGCTTGGCATACTTATCAGCCCGATAATTCCACATGTACCCTGTCTTAATTGTTAATTCCACACCTTTTGCCACCTCCCAAGTCAAGACCCTATGATCACTCTCACCAGTTGGTGGCAATGTGGTCATATTCGTTACAGCCAAATTCTGAGATGCAGTTACTAGGTAAAGCACTCTCTGACCCATAGTGCTTTCCAGTACATACTGTCGCAGATAGTTATCCCTTAATAACCACATAAAATCCAATTCCTTCCTCCCATGTGTCCTCTCCTCCTTCCAATCAATGTTACCATAATTGAAATCTCCCATAATAATTACCCTGCTTCCACTCATTTCTTCTATTTGCTTATGCATACTATCTCCACCATCTATTCCCTCACCTGATCTATAGCAGCACCCAACTGTATATTTTGTTCTGCTAATTTCAATCTCATACCAAATAGCCTCAAATGTGCTCTTTTCTCTATCCTGCAGTTCCACTTCTATTCTCCTTGGCTGTAGCTCATTAGCTATCATCAATAACACTCCTCCCCCTATTTTATTCTCCCTGTCACTCCTGAACACACCATACCCCTCACTTTCAATCCCACTGGCTGTGTCATCTTCTGTCAGCCGTGTTTCACCAATGCCAATAACCCGTGGTCTGTCTGGAAGTGCCAACCAAGGCCAAAAATTCTTCTTTCTTGTTCCTAATACTTCTGGCATTAGTATACATGAATTGCAGAAGCTGATTTGTCCTATCCCTATTTTGATGCCTTATACTAACTATCCCATTCTGATTCATGGTCTTTCCTACTCGCTTAGGCGTATTACACACATTCACACACTCAAATCCCTAAAGTCTGCATATTTACTTCCCTCCCCTTACCAACTCTAGTTTACCTGAATCTCACATTCACTTCCACTACATTTGACAACACCTTTTCAAGTCTCTGTACACTAAATCTACTCAAATGTAAACCATCAATTAAGTTACTAAAAGTTTTTTATAAGATTGATGGAGGGGAAATGTTTCAGCTGCATGATAGTGATGGAAGACAAGAGGTCATCCCTGGAAATTAAAGAAAAGTATGGTTAACAAGGGTGTGAGAACAAGATTTTTTGTCTGGAGTGTAGTGAAAGAGTGGAATTCATTGCCTGACTCAGTTGTGAGTTCTTTGTCTGTAAATGAATTCAAGAAGAGATATGATGGATGTTGTTTTGCTACTTTCGGTCTCCTGCAATGAGTCTACTGACTCCATGAATATACCTGTAATAATAATATCCTTTCTTCTTTTAATAATTCCACTTTAAATTTAATTTTCACCCATTTCTTCAAAGATTTAGTTCACATATTAACAGGTTATGGTCACTCCCAATTTCTGCTGATGTTAACACTATAACATCTATTTCTGATGGGTGTATTACTTGATAATATAATCTATCATTGATTCCTGCCCTCTTGTGTTTCCAAATGTTATTTTATGCTGATGTATTAATTATTTCAAACTTATTATTTGCACAGAATTGTATCGCTGTTTCTCCATTATTGTTTGTTTCTTCATTAAATCTTTGCATTCAGTTTATTGGTATATTTCCTATTCTTACATTTAAGTCTCCAATTATAATTAATTTTTCATTTGGTTTCATTTCTTGTACTATTTTTTTAGGTCCTCATAAAAAGCTTCTGTTTTCTGGAACATATACTGTAATTATATTTATTTTACCTCTATCGGTTTTTATCCAGACTATTAATATGCTTTCATTTATATATTTATATTCTTCTATATTTTCTTTTAACATTTTATGTATTACTATTTTCCTACTCCAGGTTTAGCTCTATTTTTTTTTTTTTTTTACTCCGCTGTCTATAAATATTTGTCTTTTATGTTCATTATTCCATTTCTTTCTGTTTGTTTCTATTATGCTGTATATTTTAATGTTTCTTTTGGTTATTTCTTGAATAAGAAATTTCCATTAATTCCTCCTACGTTACATCTTGCTAGTTTTATTGTTCCTTATCATATTCTCTTCAATTTCCGATCGATATCCAATTTTCACATCCAATTAATATTTAACTTGGTTTCTTGAGCATTATTATTATTATTATTATTATTATTATTATTATTATTACAAAAACCTCCATGGAGTCAAAGACTCATCATGGGAGGTCCACTGTTATACACAGCTTATCATACTGTGCCTTAAATATATTCACTGTCTCTGCACACACACCACACTCTCGGGCAAAGCATTCCAATCACTCACCACTCTCCATGCAAAAAACCTGCTCCTCGCTCCCTTGCTCACACCCTCCTTATACAGCTTCCAGGAATGACCTCTTGTTCTCCTGCTATCCTCACCCATTCTGTGCAAAACCTCCCCGACGTTAATCTGGTAATAACCACTCAACAGCTTATATGTCTCAATCATATCCCCTCTCCTCCTTCTATCCACCAATTTCTGCAAATTGCATTTTGTCAATCTGTCTTCATACTCTACATTCCAGAGACCAGAAACCACCTTAGTCAATCGCCTCTGAACTTTTTCCAACGCAATTTCATTTTTTTGAAAACCAGGTGACCAGATCTGTGCACAGTAATCCATATGTAGCCTGATCAAAGACTTATACAAAGGATCCATAACATCCTTACTTCTACAAGTCAATGTCCTCCACATCATTCCCATTATCCGCTGTGTTGTCTTCACTATTTTAGCAACATGTCCCCGAAATTTTAGGTCCTTGTCTACAATCACTCCCAGATCTCTCATTTCCTCTACCTCTTCCAAGATATTCGCACCGATTGTGTGCTTTACATCCCATCTCTGCTTCCCAAATTTCAAAACCTTACACTTTGAGACATTGAATTGACATCCCCACTTATTTACTCATTCAGACAGTGTATTCAAATCCTCTTGTAAAGCTACAGCATCCACACTACTCCTGATAGCACTGCCCAACTTTGCATCATCTGCAAACAACTGCACATCACCATTCAGACCTCTCCAGATATCATTTACATACAAATTAAACAGCAATGGACCCAAAACAGACCCTTGAGGTACACCACTAGTAACTTTCCTCTTCTGCGATATCGCTCCTCCATAGACAACTCGCTGATACCTATCAGACAACCAATCTCCAATCCAGTGAACCAATCTACTGTTCAGCCCCATCCGTTCCAATTTAATTACCAGCTTGTCATGTGGCAATTTATCAAACGCCTTTGCAAAATCTAAATATACCACTGTATATGCAGTACCCTTATCCAACGCATTTGTCACTTTATTATAAAAAGTAAGCAGGTTGCTAAAGCATGATTTTCCTTTAGTAAATCCATGCTGGCCACCAAAGAGTATTTTTCTGTTGTCAACCCAATTCTGAACTTTATTCCTAACTAACTTCTCTAATACCTTGACCACAACTCCAGACACACAGACTGGTCTATAATTCAAAGCCTTACTCTTATCACCTCTCTTATGAATTGGAACAATTTTACCTTCTTTCCACTCTTTTGGAACTTGATCCAGTGAGAGACTCATGTTGAAAAGATATACAAAAGCTGTTGTTAACTCTCTGGCACATTCCCTCAAGACACGTGGTGAAATAGCATCAAGTCCCACAGCCTTATTTCATCAAGTCTATTCAATTCCTCATATACCTCCTGTTCACTTACTAACAGTTCCTCCTCCTCCTCTTCTCCCACAACTTTCAAGTTCTGCATGATGTCACATTCGCAAGAGTGAAATACCTTTAGAAATTGCTCATTAAATATCTCAACTATATCCTCCGCAGCGGTTATCATTCCTCTGTTTTCACCAATCAATCCCATTCTACCATAATCATTCTTTCTTCTACTGGTGACATATCGAAAAAACTCCTTAGGATTTTTTTTGGCTGCTTTAGCTAACTGCTGCTCATACTGCATTTTTGCTACCCTTACCAAGCTAGTCACCTTCCTCGCCTGCTCTTTGTACTTCTCATGCAATTGGTAGTTATATATACTCATTTTGTGTTTCTTCCATAATACCTTCTTCTTCCATATTGCATACCTTATCTCTTGATTCATCCATTTTACACCCACTCTGTTTACCCTCTTGACCCTCGGAATACACTCTGATATTGCCTCCACCAAATAGTTCTTGAGTATGGCCCAAGCAGCATTGATATCCTTTCCATCCAGTTCTTCTTTCCAATTTATTATCGCAAGCTGTTTCCTGAGCTTTTCGTAATTACCAGTCTTATAATTCCACATATATCCCTTTCTAACAGACGTCCTCGAATGACTGGTTACCCTGCACGTGATCACCTCGTGGTCACTCTCACCAACTGGTGGAAGATTTGACACCTCATTTATAATAACATCATCTGATGAGATGATCAAATCCAATACTCTTGATCCTCGTGTACCCTCCATTACGTGCTGCCTAAGGTAATTTTTCAAAAACTCCAAAAATTCATTTTCTTTACCCCCAGATGCAGTCTCTTGCTTCCAATCTATATCACCATAATTAAAGTCGCCCATAATGATAACTCGTTTCTTGCTAGCTAGGCCAATTTGCCTATACATTTCCTTCTCATTACCTTCCATATTACCAGGTCTATAGCAACACCCAACTAAATATTTCCTCCTGTTAACTTCTACCTCACACCATACGGCCTCAAAACCGTGACCACAATTTGCACCTTGCAATTCCACCTTAGATGGGCACAACTCATCTGCTACCATTAACAGTACTCCTCCTCCCTTTCTTCCCTGTCTATCTTCACGAAAAATATCATCCGTTCATCTCTATTCCTGTCAGGATGTCATCGTCATCTAACCATGTCTCACTTATACCAACAATTTTGGGGCGAACAGACTCGAGCAAAGCAACAATTTCGTTCCCCTTATTTCGAATACTTCTAGCATTAGTGAATAAACATAATAAATCATTACTGCTTCTACAAGTCCTAAGAACATCACTCCTGCGATGTGTCTCATCAATACCTTCCCCTGTCACTTCCTCTATATTACCAACAATTCTACAACTTTCTTCACACCTAAACTCTTTCCACCCATCCAAGGCCATCTCTTATTGTTTTACTTCCAATGACAAGTTGCTAGCCCAATCACCAGACACCTCCCACATTAGCCAGGAAGCCTTCATGCTTAGAGTGCCCCTTCTGGAAGACCAAGCTTCTGATATACTGCACACATTCACCTCTCCATGACGATGAGGTATGGGTAGGATTTAGTGAGGTATAGCATTATATACTGCATAATTCTCCATACACACCCTTAATTGCCTTCACCTCACACAATTTAAAATAAAAATTCCAATCCAAAAAATATGTAAAGATTAAAACTCGTTAAGCGAGAATTCGTAAAGTTAGAACTACTTTTTTTTTTTTTTTTAATAAAAAATATGTTAGAAAAATACATGTTACCTCCCAACTGGCCAGAATGCCTATTTATATATGTCCAGCAAAATCTGAATATGATGCGTGCTCTGTTGAAAGAACATGGATAAGAAGTGTGGTTTGGGCATCATGTTCATTTGAAAGTGCGATAAACCTTCACGCTGAAGAGAATTTGCGATTATCGCTGTGTCTCATTTGCCAGTAGCAAGAAATGCATTTCTGGGTAAATGGACTTTTACTTATATGGGATAGACAAAAAATATAGATTTTTTTTTTTCTGCTTTTATTGTACAATTTGTTTTTAAAAAACATTTTTCAAGATAATTATTTAAAGTATTTTGAAAAAAAAAAAAATGGGCTGTCAACATTCCAGATTTTGCTACACACTTGGATAAAGAATTAAACTAAATTTATTATAGTCTGACCAAGTGAAAAATAAACTTTCAACATCTTTCTCTAAATCCAGAATAATTTAATAAAAAGGTGGCACACTGTTTGGCAGCTCCTATAGGAGGAGATGACCTTGCTAATGCTTCTGCCTGATATATCCACTTGTATCCACTTGGGCCTGGCTCCCACTGAAGAGACTTCAGTAAAGGTCGAAACTAGTCTGGGTAGTGGCCCTTCCCTTAATGCATAACATTATGCATATCCTCAAGGAGATGTGTTTTGCATTATGGGAGATACTGAGATTGGAGTGTTGGTATCTTGCTCTACCATTGCAAGGAGTTGCCCAGTGTTGTACCACTTTACCCCAGTCCTGAAGATACTTTCAGGTGCAAGCTTTGTTTGCACACACTTGGATAAAGGATTAAACTAAATTTATTATAGTCTAACCAAGTGAAAAATAAACTTTCAACATTAGCATGGAAGGGAGTGAAAGAAGTCCAGATGGTGTAATTTTTAAGAACGTTGGTCACTTTAGGGGAAAAAGAGCTGATATATGGGAGGGATATATATCCTTTTTCACTAGTACTATCTTTAGTATGGCGACGAGGTGGATTGAAAAATAACTTAGCTGTTTGTTTTCGTATAACCGTTTTGCTGAAAGTTAGTAAGAAGAAACAGGCTCCTTTTTTGTTTTTATTATTATTATTATTATTTGACACCTCCAGGGAGTCCAAAGACTCATCGAGGGAGAGTGTGCCAACAGCATCGAATGATTGTGATCCTTCCAACTGCTAACCGTGCTCAAACTTACTTAACTGAACCCTTAGTAGCAGAGGCTCTACCAATCGACCAAGTTTTGGTTTTATAAAAAAAAATAAATCTGGTTTAGCCATGGGTAATCCGTTGCTAAAATTCGATGCAGCGTAAATTTTCTCCAATTGTTATTGCATCCATTTTTACAGAGGTCACATCTGGAAAGCTATAAAAATAAGTTTATTTTTGTAAATAGAATACTAAAAGCTTATGTATAGAGCCCAATGGGAATTAGCTTGCTTCTTGCATAAACAAAGAATGTATAAACAGTAAAGCCAAGGGCAATGCCTATGCCATCGGAATATTATTTGATGTTAGAGCTCTGATTGTAGTGCAAGAGAACTCTTTTGTTTATAAGTTCAGTCTAAGATGACCTTCAAGGTCAGTTGAGAAAGGGGCAGCATGAATCAAACGTTGGTTCTGTCTGCAGTCCAATAAATCGGATTGAAGATGTACGAAAGGGGGAGAATAGAGAAGTCAACAGGAATGTTAGATTAAAGGATTCATGAGGAAATATTTGGGGGTTCCAGTCCTTAACCCAAGGTTCCGTGGAAGACTGAATATAAGGCAAGGTTCTTTAACCATCAGATCTACATTTTGGCTAGGATACACGGAAGTCTGAAGGAGGTCAATCTGCTGCAATGTCCAAGATCAAAAATGACAGTCAGAAATGATTAGTCACGGAGGAACCAAGTCGAGCCAGACCAGATGCCTTACTACATAGATGACTAAGTATGTGCCAACCACTAGACCCTTTCTCCGAGTTTCGAGTCTGCCAGTAAATCACATTCCAAACCACTCCAAGAGATCTGACTGACGTGCCGGTGTTCCGATAACATCTAAGGAAAGAAAATCCAAAACCTCGAAATGAAGAAGAATCTGAGGACAAATGGCCTGTAATGAACTGGTAATTAGCTTAAGGAATTAACAACGTATATAACGGATATTAATTAAAGGAAACTTTAACGAATAACTTCAATATTTCAGCAACATGACGTTGCCATCTTCAGAAACATACAAATACAGTATGTGTACGCAGGCACTAACAAAAGCAAATGAGGAAGAAGGCAAGAAACTAGTATTGTTCCTAAAGTCCTAGTGGTGCGCTCTGGCAGGCTAATTGGCCATTTGGACTGAAATTCTCATAATATAAGTCTCCCAAATTTGCGGTAGTTTCATGCAGCCAAATTTGTTGAGGTTTGGAACGTTTTTTAGAGCTGCTGATGATTCCATGAATAATCTTCATAATTTAACTTGCTGCAGTGTATTATTTTAGTTTTCTTCCAACGAATTCTATGGCAAGTATCTAAGGCATGGTCTTCCAGCTCAGGGTGGCTGTACTGTTGAAACCAGATGTAGTTTTTGTGTTCTGAAATCCTGATATTGGCTGTTCTGCCTCTTTGGCCGAAGTAGGACAATTTACAGCTGCAAGGGACCTGGTATACGCCAGGTAGGTCTAGAGGAAGTGGTTGGTCTTTGGTAGAGTGGATAATGGATTTCAACTTTTTATGTGGTCTATAACAAGAAGCCAGATCATATTTTTTTGAGGATATTGGTTATTTTCTCAGAGGTGCCCCGGATGTATTGGGTGGTGATAGATTTAGTGTAATTTTAATGTAGATGGGGGGGGTAGAGGGGTTGTGTGTTTACTGGTTTTAGTATTTTTTGGGGCTTGTAGCCATTGGCTAAGAAAGTGTTGAGGATGTGGTTTAGTTCATTGGTTAGGGCATCGTCATCTCAGCAGATTAATTTTGCCCTATTATATAGTATTTTTATAACCCCATATTGTTGTGAGGGGAGTGGTGGGATTGTTGGCGAATGTATTTGCCTGTATAGGTGGGTTTCCTATAAATAGAGAAAAATAAAGATCCATCAAGCTGATGAGTGATTAGAGTGTCTAAGAAGAGGAGGGTTGTTTTCCTCTTTTTCTAAGGTGAACTGGACTCTGGGCTGTTGGTTGTTTAAGTGTGTTAGGAAGAAGTGGAGGGTACGTGAGCCATGTAGCCAAATAGTGGGGTTTTGTGGGGAAGAGTTTAAGGCTTTCTCTTCAAAGATCTCCATAAAGAAGTTGGCCAAGGGTGGGAGAAGTGGTGAACCCATGAATGTCCCCTCTATCTGTTTGTAGAATTTTCCTTGCCAAACGAAATAGCCTGAGGTCATTGTGAACTGAAATAGGGCTGAGATATCCGGAGGAAACTTGGCTTGGATGAGCTGTAGGGTTTCCTTGAGTAGGACATTAGTAAATAGGGAGGAGACATCAAAACTGGCCATTATATCAGTTTGTAGGAGTGATAGGTTTTTTATACTGGCTTTGAAGTGGGCTGAGTTTTTTATGTGATGGTGTGTTACCAGTATAGTGTGTGAGCGCTTTGGCTAAATGTTTGGCTAATTTTTATGTGGGGGAATCAATGCCATCCACTATGGGACGTAATGACACATTTTGTTTATGTGTTTTTGGAAGTCCATATAATCGGGGGGGGGGGGTAATAATGTTATAGTTTGTTAGTGACTTCCACAGACCAAGAAGTGACCTTCTTAAGGAGTCAGTGGAGAGTTCTAATCTGAGAGCTGGTAGGATTATATTCAATAGGGAGGGAGGTAGTGCAGTCTAATATTAAAGCATAAAGCTTAGTGTAATCCTTTTGGTTGAGGACCACAGTGGCATTTCCCTTAACTGGTTTGGTGAATACTATTTTTAGTTTTTCTTCATTTCTAGTAGAGCTGCATATTTGTCTTTGGATAAGTTGGTTTTTGGAGGTTTTGTTTTGGTGAGAATGCTGGCTACATCCGGTCTGATGTTGACGATATGGTTAGGAAGGTTGCGAATCCAACTTTCTATTTGGATCATGATTTCCTTGGCAGGTATTCTTTTAGGAGCTAGGGCGAAATTGTAGGCCATGAAAGTGCAGTGAGTGCATCAGGCTTTAAAACTACGGAAGAGAGGTTGACTACAATGTTGAGTGGTGGCTGTGGTAAAGAAGTAGAATTCTTTATAGGTTATCATATTTTTGTGCCGACTACGTATTTTTTCGAATTCTTTTCTTTTTGAAGCGCATGAGACATAAAGAATCATCCAAAGATCATGGCCGAGCGTATCTGAAAGCTATTCTTCTAGCATCCATAAGGTTTTGTTTTCGTCGGCAAGGAAAATGCACGTTGCGGTGATTTGTTTTCTTAATAATGCGAGGCTAGTGCAGTTATAAATATGGAGAGCTTTGAATATGAAGAAATTGGCTGCACAATGCAGTCATAAGTAACCCAGAATAATTTGCGTTGTATTATTTTACTGTAGCCAGTACTCTATTTCTTCATGACTTCCAATGACGTTACATCTCAAACGAGTTTTCATGACTACCAATCGCTTTAATTGTTATCGATATCATACCTTAAACATTCCCACAGAACAAGTTTCACTATAAGTATGAAGGCTTCTGAGAAAGTTCTCTGAATACCTTTCTGCAACAGGAACGAGCAACATCTCACAGAATAAGAAATCAAACTTTAAGTAGAGAGAACTGTTTCTATGATTTTCTTACCGAATTATGCATGTAAGAATATCTTTGAAATCAATCACTTAAAAATAAAGACTCAACTGCCTGATATTGACTACATTAACTTTGTTTAATGGAGTAACAGCTAAGTTGGAGAAGAGAAATGACAAAACATTACCAAAATCCAGCAGGATTTTGGTAATATTTTTGATAGGACACCCGATGGAACTTGAAATGCATATTAAACTGGTGATGTGGATATAAGAATGTCTCATCTAGAGACACCAAAATGTAATGTATGGAGAAGCAGAGTTTACGATGAAGCAAGTAACAGTCTGTAGGCTTCAAGTCTCTGTGCGTGGACTATTATTGTTCCATTTGTACATAAATGGTATAGGAAATGATTTGAAGAAAGATATTCAGTTGTTTGATTATGATTACCAGTTGGGGAAGGCATTAATTAATCAAGCTGATGTGCAGAGCTTGCAGGAGGATTTAAATAAGCTGGCAATGTGTGAAATAGATGAAGGATCCCAGTGCAGTATGCAAACGTGTCAAGTTATGCATTTTGGGATTAAAAGATTACAAGCTGTCTAAAATAATTGATCGAACTGTACAGCAAGAGATTGATGAGGACAGGGACTTTTAGTAGATCAGAGGGCATATTGCTAATGTGTCCAAGCTAGCTCATAGCATTACTTGGTTATGGAAGAACACACTAACATGCAGAGATAAAGAAGTTATTATTCCTCCTTATAAGGAGTCGATTGTTCACATCTGGATTACTCTGCTCAAATGTGGTAGCCTGAATTACTTGTCTGTAGTGTTCAGTTTTCAAGGCTGGTTTGCCTGCTTTACAGGATGAAAATCTGCAGGATAAACTTGGGAAAAACCCTGCTGTCCACCCAAGACCGGCTAACATGCATATGGCAGAGGAAGATCCTTCAGCTTCTAATGTCACCGATGGGAAACTAACTTTGGACACTCCTTCCCCTGGCATATGGTTGAAAAGTGCACGTGTGGACTTAAAAAAAAAAATCAATAATTTTTATTACTAAATTGTGAAGATTTATGCCTTTAAAAACATATTGTTCATGGTTTTTTTTCTCTTTTTTTTTTCAGTTCCATTCATACAAATTTTTCCTTTTTTTTGTATATTATATTAATAATAGTCACTGTGATATAATATAATAATAATATAATATAATGTGATATAATAATAGTCACTGTGATGTAATAATAGTCACATTCCAACAAAAGGAATGTAGAAAATGGACGTGGCGATCAAATGATGGGAAAACCAAAAACATGATTGATATGATTAAAAGAAGATGGATAACATCAGTACAGCAATGTCGAACTTTTCAAGGAGTGGATATAGACTCGGACCATAGTTTAGTGATTGCAAACATCAAGATGAAGTTGAAAAAGAAATATAAACCCCAACATCAGAATAGAAGAGATACAGCACGAATAAGTGAAGCAGAAATAGGAAGAAGGTACAGAACAGTGTTAGCAGAGAAACTTAAAAGTGTGGAGAAAGAAAAAAACTCGAATTTAAGAGTGAAAAGAGTAATGAAGGTGATAGAAGATGCAGTTGAAGAAACAGTACCAGAAGAAGAGAAGATCAAGAAGAAATGGATTACACAAGAAACTCTGAAGTTAGTACAGAAGAAAAGAATGTTGAAGATAAGAAGGGATACATCAGAACAAATAGAAGAGCAATATAAAAGAAAGTGTAATGAGGTGAACAAAGCAGTCAGAATGGATAAAATTAAATGGTTAGAAGCCCAATGCAACAATATAGAACAGTACTATGGAGAGCATAAAACAAGGGAGGTATACAGAATGATCAGAACCATTAATAGAAAGTGGCAACCAAAACAGACCACAATTAAAGATGAAAAGTGCAAAGTATTGATGAATAAAGAAAAAATTGTACAGCGGTGGACAAGATACTGTAGTGAGTTATATGAAGAAAAACTAGATTCAGATAGCATTGGGAAACTCACTGAAGAATTGAAGCAGATATCACCACCAGGTAATGAGCATGATATGGACATTTTAAGAGGAGAGGTAGAAAAGGCAATTGGACGGCTAACACACAACAAGAGTCCTGGTAACGATAACATTACTGGAGAAATTATTAAATATGGTGGTGAAAGTATGGTTAGAGAAATGCACCAACTATGTAATATGGTATGGAAAGAAGGGAAAATGCCAGAGGAGTGGGTCAAATCAATATTAGTAACATTATACAAGAAAGGAATTAAGCTAGAATGTAAAAATTTTAGAACAATTGCCTTGATAAGTCACCTTGGTAAACTGATGATGATCATATTGACAGAAAGATTGAGAACACAATTGGAAGCATACCTTGCAGACGAGCAAGTAGGATTTAGGAAGGATAGAATTACAATTCAACAGATTTTGACAATGAGGTTAATAGCAGAGAAAGCTAGGAGAAAAAACAAAAACATATATACTTGCTTTGTTGATTTTCAAAAAGCTTTTGATAGTATTGACCAGAAAGTGACATTAGCAGTTCTGGAATCCTTTGGAATTGATAAAAAAAACTAATAGCTATATTAAAAGATGTTTACCAGAATGCAGTTGCAGCAGTTAGAATAGGTGATGATTTGGGGAAATGGTTTAAAACAAGCAGAGGTACTAGACAGGGAGATCCAATATCACCAAGCATTTTCATCACACGTCTAGAAAGAGCAATGGATAAAATGAAAGAAGATGCCAAAGGAATATCTGTACACGGAATGAGAATTAACAATCTGAGATTTGCAGATGACATTGTTATTATTGAAGAAGATGAAAGAGAACTACAAAAAACACTGAAACTGTTAAATGAGGAGGGGAAGAGATTTGGACTTGTTATGAACTTTGAAAAAACAAAGACAATGGTATTTGGTGAGAAGAACATGAAACAAAAGATACAAGTGGATGGAACTGATATAGAAAATGTAGAACAATTCACATATTTGGAAAGTAAACTGACATATGACTTGGACTGTAAAAAAGAAATGAAGATCAGGATTGCAAAGGGAAGAACAAATCTGAAGGCCATGGATAACATCTGGAAAAGTAAAGTGATCAGTCTGCAAACAAAACTAAGAGTATTGGAAACATGCATCATCAGTGGTGTACTGTACGGATCTGAAACGTGGGTAATAAATAAAGAATCAAGAAAAAGAATTTTGGCATTTGAAAGAACTTGTTACAGGAAGATTCTAAGAATAGGATGGGTACAGAAAATCACCAATGAAGAGCTCTATCAGAAGATACAACCAAAACAGAATCTAATGCAGAAGATTATAAAACGGAAGCTGCAATTATTTGGACACATCTGTAGAATGAGCGAGGACCGGAAGATAAAGACATTTATGTTTGATATTTTGGATGGTTTCAACAGAAGAGGTAGACCATACAGAGAATGGATAGGCAATATAAAAGACTGGTGTGGAATGGGTGTACAAAAAATGCGACACTGTGCCCTGGACGAAGAAAGGTGGAAGAAGATAGTGAAACAGGCATCAGACATCAATGGGCAGTGAGCCCATGATTCGTGATGATGATGATGACTGTGGTTCATAATTTATAATTGTGGTTCCAAATCATTACATCTTTACAGTATTTATACAATAACAATAAATTATATATATATTTTACAATTTTTGCTTAAATGTATTTACCAGTAAGCAAAAAAAAGCACTTAAATATAAGAAATGGATTTTTTTTTGTTTTGATCTCGTTTGAGATGTAATGTTTCAGTTTGCATCATCGAAGCTTTTTAGTAACTTATCTGAGGATGGCATCATCGAGTTAATATTTTGACTGTTGTGATGGACATAGGCTGATGATTGAAAGGTCTGATATTTACTACAGCCATAGGATGAGAAATTCATTCACACACACCTAATAATTTGGAATGTCATGATGCGTCACTGAACTGATATACTGCGTTTCATTAAGTTTGTAAGGTGTTTGATGCGTATTCCTTGTTCATAGTACTTTTAATGCTCTTTTCAGGCTATTGCAGTTGCAAGCTTCGTATATTCAAAAAATAGTTTATTTAGTATGTCTAGGAAGTAAAAGCTTGGCATTGCCTTTCTGTAGTGACTATTATATTTATATGTGATATAATTAATCTTCTGAAGTGTTCTTAAACGGTATGTATTTCTGGCTGTATTGTAATTCGCATCGAAATAATGTTTTGCATAGTGGCATAAGTGTTTTGCTGTTAGTATTTTGTGTTGTGACATTGCAGAGTACATAAAACGGGTATGGTCTCTTTGCAGCATGAAAAATCCTGCTGTCCATGCCCAAGACCGGCTAACGGGTCTATGGCAGAGGAAGATCCTTCAGCTCCTTAAACTGGGAAAAACAATAAAACTGATCTTCCCAATAGATGTTTTATTGTTTTGTGTTGTAATGATATTAACGTATTTAGTTTGTAGTGTGCACAGAACGCATATGTTGTTATAACATATCGTCGTATATTTTGGTATATTTTGTATAGATTTGAGGAGTGAACACTCCCTGTGGCACAACAGAGGTTACTGGTAACTGTCTACTGCAGTTCGCCCGATAAGTGTGATATACTTTCTATTTTGCTTTAGTCAAATCGATAAAGACTACCATGTCCATTTTGTTTTTATCTAATATGGGAGTATTAATTACTCCCATAATATCGTTCAAGAGAGAGATTTTGTTCCCTTATATTTCTGAAAACCTTATTGGGTTTTGGGGATAATATGAAACTTCTCCGTAGATGTTTTGAGTTTCCTTAGTACAATCCACTCCAAAATTTGATTGGTAATTGGTAGTGTTGCTATGGGATTGTAATTACTGGTCGAATTTCTTTTTCCATTTGTATATGGGTGCAATTATGGCCGTGTTGCACATACTTGGTATTTGCCCGGTTTTAAATATTTTATTTATTAATTTTAGTAGGTTGGGGCCTAGGCTAGTTGCGTGACGTTTGGTATCCTTAGGTCTTATACCATCAGTTCCGGACCTTTGTTTGGATTGATTTGATGTATTAGAGAGAAGTTCTGCTTATGTCTGTTTTGATTGTGGTCCAACTGGGGTATTGCATTTTCTGATTAGTGGGATATTTCTTGGATGGATTCTACAAAGTATTATTATTATTACATATTAAGTATTGGTTAAAGTGATTTGCTATTTGTTGGATAGATTTGCTGTCCAACCACATATCGAAGTCTGGCAAGGTGCCGAGGAGAGTCAATTCATGCTGAAGGGAAGAAAGAAATAAAGGATGTACGAATTGGTTACCAACATGCAAAATCACATGGTTTATGCGTAAAATTTTCCAAATTTTATACAAGCAAAGTAGTTACCACTTTAAAAATACAATGTTCATAAAAGTAATTTTCTGATGTGTAATAATAAACAACTCATTCCATAATACGGATTGATTACGCTATTATAGGAATGGACTCTCCTTCTTCTGACATGCACATGTATCGAGGGTCTATTTGGGAAGCATACATCATTCATGCTGATGTATGCTTCCCAAATTTGGGAAGCATACATCAGCAGACCTTCAGCCCAACGGCCAAGAACGCCTACTTAGCCCTCCAGAGGGCACCATCAGGACTTCTAGGAGAACGATAGCTTCAAATCTTCATTCTCAGTTACTGTATTGTTATTGCCTTGTGTGCACCTGCCTTTTTTGTAATGGCAGTTGTGCACACAAGGCAATGTGACATTGTCGAAATATCGGAAATATCTATTAAAATATAATTTAATTTATATTCGGATCTACGTTGTTTCAATTCCCTAAGTTATTTAGAAATGCATAACCAACGTATAAGCCTGTCTACGAGAATCTTTATATCATAATTTACTGTTCTTTGCACTTTCACCTTTTTGGTTTCCCTGTGTAATTGGTCATTACAAAATAAAATTGAGTGCTATGATTTCAATTGATATGTATATATGTGGGCTGTTTAATAAGTAATAAGACTAATTTTACTGTGGCGAAACAACTCATCACAATATTAATTTCTGTGGAATAAAGAAATGTTGCTGTATGTATTAACAAAAGAGGTTGATAGATGGCGTATATGGGCTGGTGTGCCAGAGTGTACATGACTAAACGCAAGTGCTCATAGGCGCACCTATGAGGTGCAACCAGTCTTCGAAATGGAAGCATCCTTTGAACAGCGTTATGCGAAAAAATTTTGTGTGCGTTTGCAAAAATCGGCATCGGACACTTTTAACATGATACGCGAAGCTTTCCATGATGAAACAATGTTGAGGGCAAGTGTTTTTCGCTGGCATAAAACTTTGAAGGAAGGCAAAATGTGGACGATCTTGAACGTGATGGAAGACCTTCGACGTCCATCACAGAGACCGTGATCAACACAGCAGCGATTATCATCAAGCACGTCAAAAGGAAGCGTCCATTGCTGAAGAATGGCTTGTTATTGCACCACGATAATGCAAGGCCATATATTGCTGGTTGTGTAGTGGACGTTTTGCAGAACAACAACACAGATATCCTACCACACCCTCCATACAGTCCTGATCTTGTACTATGCGATTTCTGGCTGTTTCCTCAGCTCAAGAAACCACTAAGAGGCCGCCATTTGAAAGCAACAAAGCATGTGTAAAAGCTGCAGAGGCAGTTTTGAAAGAACTCTCAAAAAACGGACTCTCATATGTGTTTAAGAAGTGGATGCAACGTTCGGAAAAATGCATCGCGTATCATGGTAGTTACTATGAAAAAGACCATGTGAATGATGACGATTAAAGGTAATCTGTTTTCTGTATAAATATAGTCTTATTGCTTATTGAACTGCCTGCGTATTTTCTGCTCGTTCAGAGATTATGCTCTAATTTTAAAGTAAGCAATCATCTTCTCTCTTCCATCATCTATGTGGATGATAATGAGATCAAATGAACTATTTCCACTTCTGTCTGTCCCTGGTGTATCTGAACAATTCTGTCCTGTATGGTGTCGCTTGGGATTTGGTTCTCAGGTCCTCTTTTATTTTATCTATCCATCTAATTCTGGCCTGTCCTTTGGATGTTTTACCTTCCATCGTTGTATAATTATATTTAGGGCTTTAGATGGTAGTCTTTCTGTTTCCATTCTGGTCACTTGGCCAAACCATCGCAGTCTTCTTGGATTTTGTATATTATTGTTATTTCTTCGTTTCTTAGTCTATACAGCAGAGTTATTCCAAGTAATCTTCTTAGCCAACCCATTTCAGTAATTCATAATTTTATCTCTTCAACCTTTTTGAGATTCCTGCATTCACTTCCATAGAGAAGTATTAGGAGGACCATTGTTTCAAAGAGTGTTATTTTTGTTATTACTTGTTTGATGTCTCTTGTTTTCCATATTTTATTTTATCGAGTCATCCAAAAGTTTGGGATGCTTGACTGATTCGTCTGTTTATACCTTTCTAATTTCATCATTGGACTCAATAACTCCTCCTAGGAGATTTAACTAGGAAATTTTCTACCTGCTCCAGATTCTTACTATCAATTTCAATTTTCAGACTGGTGCTTTTTCCTATTTGCATAATTTTTCTTCTCTTTATATTTATGGTTAATCCAAATTTTATACACTACTCCTTTATTTTATCAGAAATTCGCTCTAGATTTTCTTCTGTGTTTGCAAGTAATGCGATGCTATCTGCAAATTTTAAATTAGTTACATTTTCCCCATGTATTTTGACTCCGGAGTTTTCATTGTTCAAGGCCTTACTGGTTGCCTCTTCCAGTGTAAGATTGAACAGGTCTGGTGAGAGATTGCATCCCTGTCTTACTCAACTCTGTGTGGAACAAGTTGGTTAATGTGTCCTCCGTTTGTACTGCACTTTCAGATTTCTCATACAGATTCTTTATTATTCTTATTGTTTTGTTGGGAATTTAAACTTCTTCCATAGTTTTCCATAATTCTCTTCAAGGGATTGAATGAAATGTCCGACGAAAGTCTCTGAAATTTATGTAGCAACTTTGGTTGTACTTTAGTGTCTTTTTCTGTTAGCTGTCTTAAGGTGAATAGTTGATCAATTGTACTTCATCCTGGTCTGATATCTGCTTGTTCTTCTCTTAGTGCTAGATCTATATATGGCTTAATTTGTTTTTGGAGTACTTTCCTGAAAACCTTACTTGGAATACTGAGAAGGCTAATGCCTCTGTAATTATTGCATTCTGTTTTATTTCTTTTTTTGTATATAGGAGTTATAACTGATTTGGTCCAATCAGTAGGCACTGCTTCAATTTTGCAGATCCTTTTAAATAATGTTTTTAATGGTTCCAAAAGTTGTTCCTTTTCCTGCTTTTAAGAATTCTGTCTGTATTTGTTTATATAATCCATGAAGGTTATTTTCTTTTGATAGCTTCTCTGCCATTTTGTATTTTTCTTCTAACCAGTTATTCTTCTCTTTTAACTAGTTTTCTAATTTCTCTGGTTAATCTATTGTATTCATTTCTGTTTTAGTTTCATGCTTTTTTTTATCGCTTAATCTTTTTACTTCATTCGAGATCCAATCCTTTTTACTTTCTCATTTTGTGTGGCCTATTGTATTTTCTGCTCATTTTAATGTGATTTCCTTTAATTTGCACCAATGTTCTTCGATGTTTCTTGTCTGTTTTGATAGTTCCTTCAGGTTTTTATCTAGTTGATATTTTCTTGAAATATTGTTGTCTTGTAGTTTTTTTACATTCGGCCTCCTTTTGTCTCTAAAAGTGCTTTCAGATTTTAAGTTTATTCTTAGGTTTGCTAATACTAGCTTATGATCTGATTCACAATCTGAAGAAAAGAATCTGCTATATAGGATACAAGCCATTAGGAAAAAGAAAACCAGGACGTCCTCTTAAATGATTCAACGATGACTTCTAAAGCTGGAACAGGCCATGCTAGGCCTAAATCCTTGATACGTATGATGATGATGATGGTGATATATAGGATACTTGATTTCCATCTTTGGTTGACAATAATACTGTCATATTCTTGGATTGTCTGCCTGGTGATATCCAGGTCCATATTCTTTAGGGTTTTGATTGTTTAAAGAGAGTGTTAGTTATTGTTAGTTTATTGGGTGAGCAGAAGATTAACAGTTTTTCGCCATGTTTATTGCTTTCTCCATACCGAACTTTCTGATTACACTGGCCAACAAAAAAAAAAATTTTTTTTTTCTGCTGATTATGATCTGACACTTGTTTTTTTTTTACTAATTTGAGTGTGCTGATTTCAAATATCAAACCCATTTTTCTCTATCACGTCAGGTTTTTCCTCTATGGCATTTTCTTTTTGCTAATTTGTAAGTTTTTGATAGTTTTAAGGAGGCAGTACTATTTAGAGGATCAAAAAAATCGATTTTTTAATATTATTTTCTAAAAGTATGTACTTTTAAAAATCTGTTCCTAACTTTTTATCAAGACATTTGAAAAATTCCTAAAGACATAGCCTATTATTCAAAGTAGTGCGCAGATCAGAATCAGAGCACTCACCGCTCTCGCTTGTTAGTAAACGAAGAAATGCGTAAGAACCTGCAACGGCCCGTACTGCGCTTTGAATGCAAGAGAGGCTGATATTAAACCTAATACGTTTAAGTGATGAAAAGTAGGCGATGACAACTGCCGAAAACAAATGAATGCTATATGCATCATAACTGACAAAGAACGATCGAAATCAGTCAATCATTAATCGATTGTGAAAGTATGATGAGCGCTTATAACGTTTCAATAAAGTCTCTGGTTTTTTTTGTCTTGTTAATTGGATGTTAGTTGGCTGTGAAGAAAATACATCATGTCTACTACACGAAATTGTGTTAATAGTGTAGATTCCTTCTACTACATTTGTGGCAGCTTTTCTGTTTCCAGTCAAAGGACAAATATCACTGATTTCGTTAAGAAAGTGTAGTTTGCATACTTTGACATAAAAATTGCAGATCAGGACAAGTCATGGGCTCCAAAAATGTGTAAGTCATGTGTAGAAAATTTACGACAGTGGAGCAAGGGAAATCGCCGAAAATTAGCTTTTGACATTCCAATGATTTGGCATGAACCGAAAAATCACGTAGATGATTGCTATTTTTGTTTAGTTCAGACTTCTGGTTATAATAAGAAGAATAAGAAAAAAATTGTGTATCCAAATCTCGACTCAGCAATTCAGCCAGTTGCTCATTCCAATGAAATAGCCATGCCAATTTATAAAGGACTTCCTTTACTTGAGAACGAGCATGATTGGGATATGCCAGATGTTCTTGAGGAGCAAGACCCGGATGTTGATTTAGACAATGAAGATTTAATTTCTAGTTCTGAACTGCAACATTTTACTCAAGCGGAATTGAATGATTTAGTAAAAGATATGGGCCTATCAAAGGAATCATCGGAATTGTTAGCTTCAAGATTAAATGAAAAAAACTTACTGGAGCAAGATACGAAGATAACTTTTTATTGTAGCAGGGAAAGTAATCTTGTACAATATTTTAAACACGAGTGTGAGTTTGTTTACTGTAACAATGTGTCAGGTTTACTAACTGAAATGAGTATTGTGCAATATCATCCAAATGAGTGGCGTTTATTTATCAACAATTCAAACAGAAGTCTCAAGTGTATCTTACTACACAATGGGCTCAATTCCTGTTGGCTATTCAGTCCACTTAAAGGAAACGTATGAGGATATTAAAAAGGTTCTGAAGTTATTAAAATATTCAGACCATAACTGGATCATCCGTGTGGATCTTAAATGGTGAACTTTTTACTTGGCTTTCAAAGAGGATATACAAAGTTTCTGTGTTTTCTATGTTTCTGGGATAGTCGAGCTAGAAACCAACACTGGAGTCAGAAACATTGGCCTCTTAGAATATCCTTAAATGTTGGAGAACAGAATGTTATAAATCAACCTTTAATCGACAGAGAAAAAATCATTTTTCCACCTCTACACATCAAACTAGGTCGTATGAAGCAGTATTGTTAAAGCTTTAGATTTACAAGGTGGCTGTTTCCAATACATATGTGAAAAATTTCCACGACTTAGTTATGAAAAAATTAAAGCCGGTGTATTTGATGGACTGCAAATTAGAACTTTAATGAGAGACCCAAATTTCATCAACTCTATGAACGAAATTGAGAAAGAGGCCTGGACTTCATTTACGATGGTTGCGAATAATTTTCTTGTAAACAAAAAAGCGTGCAATTACAAAGATCTAGTGGAAACAATGCTTGAAAATTTCCAGCACCTAGGTTGCAACATGAGCATAAAGCTTCATTTCCTATACAGTCTTGATAGATTTCCCGAGAATTTAGGTGCTGTAAGCGATGAATAAGGCGAAAGATTTCATCAAGACTTAAAAACTATGGAAGATCGGTACCAAGGAAGATGGAATTCTCACATGATGGCCGACTACTGTTGGAGTATTCAAAGGGATTGCCAAAACAGAATACACAGCAGAAATTGCTACAAACAAAAATTTATTCCCTGAAACTCGTGTAAGTAAAATTGTTATTTTTTTATAAATATTCTTGTAATTTTTAATGAATATTGTTAAGTAGTTATGTATCTTTGTTGCATTCAAAGCGCTAGTACATGCTGTTGCAGGTTCTTATGCATTTATTCATTTACTAACAAGCGAGAGCGGTGAGCGCTCTTATTCTGATCTGCGCACCGCTTTGAATAATAGGCTAAAAAGTTAGGAACAGATTTTTAAAAGTACATACTTTCAGAAAATAATATTAAAAAATCGATTTTTTTGATCCTCTAAATAGTACTGCCCCCTTAAAAATATCAAAAACTTACAAATTAGCAAATAGAAAATGCCATAGAGGAAAAACCTGACGTGATAGAGAAAAATGGGTTTGATATTTGAAATCAGCGCACCCAAATTAGTAAAAAAACACAGGTCTCATATAAAAGTCAGCAAAAATTGTGTTGGACTGTGTTATTATTGGCCAGGTAACCCGGTCTTTGCCTACTTTTGCATTTAAGTCCCCTATTACAATTAGGAGATCTTGACTTGATGTCTGTTGTATTGCTTTATGCGAATTAATGTAGAACTCCTCAATGTCTTCTGATGATGTCGAAGTTGGTTGAGTATACTTGAATAATAGTCAGTGATCCAATGGATGTTTTAAATCTTGCTAGGTGAGATAGGATTGTAAGACAATAGAGAGTTTTGAGCCTTTGGTTTTAATATAAGTCATACTCCTTCTTGGTGTTTGTTGTCCTTCCTGCATGAAGTTAAGATTTTATTCTGTCCATGGTGGAATTCTCCTTTTCCAGTCCATTTGGTTTTGCAGAGTCCAATCACTTCCCATCGGTAGTTGTCCAATTCATACAGTAGTATTTCCAATTCTCCTTCCTGATGAAGAGTTGTTACATTTCATGTTCCTATACTTGTTATGTTTTTCCTGTCTACTGGGTACTGTTTGGTTCCAATAGCATATTTTTTTTCGCCTTCACTATCTTGGTTCCCTAATAGTGGGCACAACCCTTGTTTGACTGGGCAACGGTCGAGCCAGCATGTATCTTTAGATTGGTTAGAGTTCATCCAGTTTCAATGGTTAAGTTTTGTCAAGTGTCACCCACCACTCCTTGACCTGAATTCAGCTGCTGCAAGTTTGGAGCAGCTGAATTCAGTACAGACGCTGTTTGCAACTGAATCACAGAATGCAATCGCTGCTTGAGATCGCCATATCTGGCTACCCTCACTTAGTTTAGCCTGTGGGTCGACACAGTTTACCAGGGTGTGGCTGCTACCAATTTACAGTAGCTTCTTGGAGCCATAAAGTTGGGTGTCCACTGAGAACCAATCCATCTGAACCACAGTTACATGCGACCGTCCAAGTTGAGAGGGGGTATGTCAACTCGGCACCCCATACACCCCAAGTAAGTGATACTTTTGCTTATATTCTATCATTCATAATACGTATATGCGCATGCATCAAATGTGAAATTTCATTTCCGTTTATACAATAGAAGTGAACTTTATTTTGCGTTTGATAGTTAACGCTCTTCCCATGCTGCATCACTATCACACACCTGAAAACTGTTATGAATCATTGGTGCAGTTTTTATCATCATCAAATTCTTGTCATGTACCCTCAAGGGGTGCACAGGATATGATAGTACTACATGAAAAATTTACATCATTATTAACTTCCTATCTACAATTTTCCTCCAGATCAGTCTGTTACTTGTCAAGACATGAATATTATCAGATCTTATATTTCTGTCGTCTAAGGCACTTTCTACCCTATCAAACCACATATATCTTGGTCTTCCTCTGGGTGGTTTTCCTGCCAACCTGGCAGAGAACACTTATTTTGTCAATCTTTCCTCGCCCATTCTGTTTAAATGACCATGCCACCTGAGATTAGCTTCGCTAACGCATTCCTGGATGCTGACAATGTCAAGTTTTTTCCTAATATCTGCATTTTTAATATGATATTGCCATTGATGCCATCTGTTCACACCTCTAATCTTTCTCAGGACTCTCATATCTGCAGTCTCTAGTCTTTGGTCAAGTGTTTTACTTCTGACCCAGCTCTCAGATCCATAAGTTAAAACTGGTTTGAACACTGTCTTGTAGACAGCTAATTTAGTGTTCTGAGTAATTTCTCTCTTATTCCATATGAATTTATTCAATTGACTTCCTACTATACCGGCTTTATTGATTCTGTTATGTATTTCCATATTTAATTTACCAATCTTCACTAAAAATTGTACCTTAGTAGGTGAAATGTTTTACTTATTCCACAGGTTCACAATGCAGTTGACATTTTCAACGATTCTGCCTATTTTCATTGTCTTTGTCTTTTTATTGCTGACCTTCACACCATATCTATTACGACAGTTATTCAATTTGGTCAAGGAATCTTGCAGACTCGTAGTGGATTTATTGATAAATATAACATCGTTCGCATAAAGCGAAGAGCATACATTAACATCTCCAATTTTGATATCATGTTTAATACCACTTTCCTTCATAATGTGATCCATATAGATAATGAATAACAGAGGGGATAATGTACATCCTTGTCTCACACCAGATTTAACATTATACCATCTTCCTGTACTTCAATTCGAACTGCTGACTTACAACTCAAATAAAGACTAAGTATTGCTTGATATAATGCTCTATTGGCACCTTATCATATGCCATTTCCAGAACTACAAAATGCAAATAGAGATCTTTGTTATATTCTCATGATTTCTCCATTATCTGTCGTAAAGTGAAGATCTGATCCTGACAGCCTCTATTTGGCCAGAATCCAGCTTGTTCTTCACCAATCTTTTCTTCTACAATTCTTCTCAACCGTTTCTCAAGTATACCTGCATATATTTTACCAGGAACACTCAGTAGGTAATTACCTCTGTAATTCTTACATTCAGTTTTATTTCCCTTTTTATATATGGGTACTATGAGAGCTCTACTCCAATCATTGGGAATTCGTCTCTCTGTCCAGGCTTTCTGAACTATGCAGTGATTATATGCAAGACTTTTATACCACCATACTTCAGCATTTCCTGTCGAATATCATCTACTCCTGCTGCCTTTTCACATTTTAAGCCTTTGATGGCTTTTTCTACTTCATGTATGGATATGTATTCCTGACCGTATGCCTGTTGAGTGTTTTTTTTCCACTGTGCTATCACTGCTTGTTTCATTTAGCAATTTCTCGAAGTAATTACTCCATACTTCAAGGATATCTTTTTCTCCCGTTTTCATGTCACCTTTATCATCTCTAACTCCTTTTACAGTTCTCTTTCCTCCATTTCTAAACTTCAATAACCTCCAAAATAGATTACCACCTGTTTGATATTTGTTTTCTATGTTCTTCCCAAAGTCCTCCCATGACTTTTGTTTAGCTAGTTTTACACAGATTTTAGCTTTCTTACATTTGTCTCTGTAAGCTGACTTATTTGCCAGGAACATTTGATATGCTTTCTTCTTTTCCTTCGCTGCCTGTTTAACTTCCTGTGTCCACCATGGAGTTCTGATTTTTCTATCCTTGCAGACAACCTCACCACATGCCTCTTTGGCTGAATCAATCAAGGTTTTCTTCAAGGCTTTTCACTGAATCTCTAAAGTTTGGTTCCTGTTCTCAAACTCTTTAATTTTTTCTTTAATAATCTTTGTGTATTTTAGTCTACAGTTCACATCTGAGTGCTGCTCAACTTTTATTCACTTTAAAACTTTCTTACATGTTATTCTTTTCAATATGAAATTCAATTTTATGCTGCTCAAAACTAAATAGTGATCACTTCCAATTTCAAATCCTGTACATGTCCTGCAAATGGGAAAAAACATCACTACCAACAATAACATAGTCAACGAGACTTTTCTTATTTCTTGCCTCTTCTCTTTCCATGTGAATTTGTGCACATTTTTATGTGGGAACATGGTGTTAGTAATAACCAGTCCATGTCCAGAGCAGAAATCCAACAAATATTTGCCATTATTATTAGCTTTCCTCTTTTCTCCAATTTTTCCCAATATATTTTTGTATGTCTGACAATCATTTCCTACTCTCTTATTTAGATCCCCAACAAGGACCAACTTTTCCTTTTTCATTGTGTCAGATGCTTTCTCTAAAGCATTAATAAATTCATCCACTTCTACCTTAGTAGAACCTTCTGTGGGACCATAGACACAAATTAGTCTCATTGTCCAGTTCCCCATTCTGATAATTGCCCACATCACTCTACTTGAGTCTGCCTGCCATTCAAGGTTAGCCTCGTATTTAGTGTTGAATAAAATGGCTAATCCTTCTTTTCCTTGATTGTCATTGCCTGAATATAACATTTTGTATTTATTGCTCAGAAAGATCTCGCCAGTTTTTGTCTTTTTTGTTTCAGTCACCCCTATTATGTCGATCTGGTACTTGTCTAATTCCTCAGCTAGCTCCATTTCTTTGTTATTCAGGCTTCTTATGTTTATAGTACCGATCTTTAACTCTGGTGATGTAGAGTTGGGGTGTTTTTTTAGATTTGTTCCAGTAGCTAACTTTTCGCTGTTCACCCTGGTTCCCTGGTGAAAATAATGGGGGTCTTGTTTAACCAGGCAACGCCCCAGCCGGCATGAAATTTTGTCATGTTGTACCATGATTTTATAATTTGGTTTAGGCCAATAACAATTACAATTTGGTCGAATAAATCCCAAATTGCCAGCCCATCCTCGTTCGTTCAGTATCCAGGTAGATACCCAACAGAGTGCACATTGAGAAGGTGAGGATTGGACATTAGGTCAGAAGCCCTGGTTGGTTATCCGCATTCCTTTAAAGGCAGTGTGCAGGTCTCCTCTCAGTTATACAGCTTTGACCCTTAAACACTCCTGCAGTTTTTATTTATTTATTTTTATTTTTCTCTAGTAATTGTTCCAAATAACTTCAATTTTTCGATACAGAAACTTGCTATTGATTATAATAAATTGGCAAATTTAAATCATTAATAAATTTATTAATGATTTATAATAAATTTATGAGTCAAAAAATTATGTCTTATTGGACAATAGGTGAAATTAATATTTGAATTCACATATTTCTTCTGTTATCTGATTTTTTTTCTTGTAGTACAAAGAAGAAATCACTGCACATAAGATGGTAGAATACAAGAGGGCAAAAATACAAATTGATTACATTATAAATAATAGAGAAATCATCTCACAAAAATTATTTATGTAAGAGTTCTTACATCAGCAGATATAACAACACTTTCTTCTTGTTTCGATAGGTGGCATTCTTGAAGTAGCTAAACTTTTGCTACTATTTTACCTAAAATGAATCGACATGTTCCCCGAGTGATTTGTG
This sequence comes from Typopeltis vanoorti, assembly GCF_054136105.1. Classification (NCBI taxonomy): domain Eukaryota; kingdom Metazoa; phylum Arthropoda; class Arachnida; order Uropygi; family Thelyphonidae; genus Typopeltis; species Typopeltis vanoorti. The sequence continues at coordinate 80,135,602 of NC_143572.1, forward strand.
TTTGTAACAGTTGTCTTTCGAACGATTTATAAAATAAATTTTCTGAAATATCTGCAGAGCGAATATGTATATCCCCCCCCCAAAAAAAAAGATTACGTTATCGCATATGCTCCTTTTGTTTTAAAATATTTCAAATCCTGTTTTACAAGATAATTGTATCTAATAATTTAAATAATTTTTCGATAATAAAAGTGAAACTGATCACTATAAATTAAGAAATTATTTTCCATAAATATTTCGCCTTTAAAAGAATTGTCAGTATTTCTGTGTTAGGATGTCTGCTAATCAACATTTCAAAACGATACAAGACATTCTTGATGTATTTTGCACTACAGCTTGTGGCACTTTAGTGTGACTTCTGGCGAAGTGTTCTCTCTTTTCTTTCTCAATAGAAGTGAGAGTAATATGCCTTTAGCTTTTCCTCCAGCTAATAGGATTATTATGAAGTGTTTCTAAGACAGATTGTTTTAGAAAAAGCAACCAGCAGCAGCAATAGAAAGAGTAATATTCAGATTTTTTTAAAGAAAAGTAAACAAAAATGTACTAATGAACTTTCTTTTGTGTGGTATGCATAAAACAATTTTACATGGTGAAAATATAGCATAGTATTTCAATAATTTCAGCAGACAGTAGAACAGCTGATTTTAGATCGCAAAGAAATACTACAGAATTAGAAACATCACGGTACAACAATATTATTACCGTATTTCTTTTATCAAAACGGTAAAATTAAGTAATAGATTTTGAGCTGTTTGGGAAAGCTTTCAAACCTGTAGAAATTTACAGTAGTTATGAAATTGAGTTTCAGGAAAGGATAAGGAGTGGAGGGGAAAACATTAGAAAATTTTCAACATAAGCATAAATTTATATGTGTTATCATAGATATTATATTTTGAACATATTTGCGGTAGTTACGCATGGATATTATCGTAATGTTCATCCTGCAAACAAACAAACAACAACAACAAAAAAAAAAAAAATGAAGGCGAGGAGTCCCTGCTAAGATATCACTGGATCAAATTTTTGATATTGAAAACACTCGCAATCGGAAACCGTGTAATGCAATTTAATATCATTTGTTCTTCTTAAAAACAAATAAAAAAAAATTCGTTTCTAAAACTGAAATGTGATGATCCACACAATGCTATTTTTTTAGGAAATAAAGCAAAAACTCATATTTATTTCAGTAAATATTATTTAAATATCTAAATATTTTACATAATATTTTCAACGCAAACATTTGAAAATTCGCGGGAAAAAAAAAATTCTAGATTGTACGTAAAGTAAAAGAACAATCAGTGCAACTGTTCCGTTGCACTGATTCGAAGAATAAAATAAAGTAAATTTACTATTACTAAATAGATTTGCTGCAAAGGCTGATCGGTGGTCATTTCGATTGAATATTTTCGCATATGTGAAATTCGTTTCAATTTTGGGAGCACACATTAAATCAATGGTGAGGCAAAAAAAAAAAAGGAAAAAAAAGGTCAAATATCATAGGTCAGTCAAGGAAATTCCTTGTAACGCAATGTCCTAGGTTCGATCTCGTTGACGACGTGGGGAGTTTAAGGATCTTACTCGCCATAGCCAAGTCTTGGGCGCGAACTGCAGGTTTTTTCCCGCCTGTTTATCTGGGGGTTTTCATCTGCAAAGCAAGCAAACCGGACATGATAGAGCCATAGGATATAGAAACGCAAGGAAGGCAGCGGGAAACCACCTTGCTCATAATCATCTCCCTAGTATGGTGACATATAGCTATTCCCCACCAGCCGTATGGCATGAGGGAATAGATAGATAAATAGATGCTGATAATGCTAATAGGAGAATGACAAGAGTAAATAAAACAGACACAGAGTTATTACAAAATGACTGGAATAAGCCGAAATCGTGTGAATATTAAAATGTTCTATCAATTTCCCAAAATGTGGAGTTGTGCACCTTCGGTTGAAAAGGGTTCGACTTGTATATTATATTACTGAAATTTCACTTCTGGATATTGATCAGACCAGAGTTATGTGGTTGGTGGCTGAGAGGAAAAGGAATTTCAGAGAGGCCTCTTACGAAAATTAGCAAAATAGCAGAGAAGATTATTTCGATGCTTACATAGGTGCTGACTAATAGGGATAAAGTAGGCATTATTCATCGTTAGAGAAGTTTGAAACCCCTGCATCTGGTGAAATGTTTCAATCTTGTCCCACATATCAAAATTAGATGATAAAAATCGCTGGACTTCGAAGCTGTGAGTAAAGTCTGAGGATTTATGAAATCACCACTGTCAGAAACGGGTGAAAAGTGGTACAGGTATAGTTCGCCCACCGATTTGAGGTCCCTCGAAACTACTGCGCATGTCAGAAAAAGGAGAATCCATTCCGATAATAGGGTAATCAGTCTGTCTTCTGGGATGTAATAATAAACAAACTGAGTTTGTTTATTATTGCAGGTCGGAAAATTTAGCTTTTCTTTTACGAACATTGTTGTTTTTAAAGTGTAACTATTTTGCTTGTATAACAGTTGAAATGTACGTAGAGTGTTATTAATAGGTGCAAATACTGCGTTCTACATAAAACAATGTCACTTCGCTCCATGATAAGTTTCCTTTTATTCTGGGACTTTTTAAAACAAAATCCGATTTCATGAAGTATTTTCCTTAAAGTTTCTCTTTTCCAAGGAAAATTAATTTTTTCTTTAAGCACAGGAATCAATTTCGGAACAGTTGGCACTCTTTTCTCGACCACGCAAAATTCCTGAATAGCTCTTCTTATAACGTCTACATCAAAATCATTCAAAGCTACGGTTTCGATGGTTTTCTTTACTCTGGAGTTTTTTTTTTTTTTTAGGAGATTTAAATTTTGGCTTACCTTCTCCTTTTGATTCCCTACGAATTCTTTTAACAGTCGACCCCGATACGCCCGCAATTGCACTTGCACGTTTTATGACTTGAGAAAGGGGAACAAGAAGACTGCCTTCTGACGATTCTTTTTCGCAGAATGTCAGCACATTATTCAATATTCTTTTGCAAGAGCTACTGAAACGTGTAACAATAGAACTTGTTGACTGTACTGGATTCATCATACAAATTAATAATAAAAAAAATAATGCAAAAAGAGAATAACAAAAATCAAGCTAGTACTAGTACAGCGACAGACAAGAAAGCACGTGATTTCGCATGTTGGCGACCAATTCGTACATCCTTCATTTCTTTCTCCCCTTCAGCATGAATCGACTATTCTTGGCACAAAGCCAAGAAGGGACCTAGAAGTGGTGGGCGAACTATAGTTTCCGTTTTACGAATTTTTTTGATCGAAATTTTATTTTAAATTGTGCGCTTCTATGGACGTATGATCTTAAGAATGTAATAGCGTAATGATCAGTTAGAACGAGCCTTGGCGATGTGATTATGTTATTCGTAGTTTTCTTCAATTACACCTGATTTTTAGTTTTTCTTTTTAACTATAACCCTTTTGTTTTTCCAACAATCTCAAAAAGAAGCAACAGTGCAAAACAGAACATGAGCAAAAGAAACAAAGAAAAGCATTTACGTTAGATGAGAAATACGAAATTATCACCAGCCATCAAAGCATTAGCCGTTTTTAAAATGCTGAAAGACCAAGAGCCTTCTCCAGATAAGATCGTGCCCGAGGCAAACAAAATATCGCCCCTGATGCATTATAAAAGAAAAATATAAGAAAATCTTCAATTGCAATTTTGTTTGTTACAACAGAAACATTAATGCAAAACTAATATAATAATATGTAATAATATATAACTAAATATTTGGATAGACTATAAAAGTATAAAATTCACATCGCACGATACTTTGTCAGCATGTTCCAAACTATGTTCCTCGGAAAGTGAATAAGTATTCCATGAAAAATTATCAAAATTAACATGAGTCTTATATGGTTTTAAATGCTGCGACTAGTCCAAACATGTTTGAAAATCAGGCGCTCCTCAATTTGAGTGTGGATTGTGCTATCAAGCCCGAGCGCTGGCCTTGACTCAGCGGCTTTCTGACAGCCGCCTGTGGTTGCCGACAACTCCGAGCACAAGAAAAGTATGGAGTTATCTAGTCGTGTGTGCAAACATTTTACACTTGCATGACTTAAAATCAATCCTTTTGCAATATTTTCCAAAATCCAGTGAGGGCAATTCCTGTGTTCTGAATCCATTTACAGTGACCGCTAAGCCAGCGGACTTCAGCGCAAGTGATTATGAAAATCTAATTCACTTAATTAGTGACTGATTGAAAACAAAAGTACAAGGAACTGCCATTAAATGATTTCTGGATAAATTTAATAGAAGAGTACCCCAGCGTGTCAAAACTAGCTGTTCTTGTTTTACTTCTTTTACAGCGACATATTTATGCAAGGCAGGATTTTCATATCATGCTGCAACCAAATCGGAATCCAGGAACAGTCTCGAGGCTAGAATAGGCAACTTTCTGATATTGTATCAAAAGAACTTGTAATTCAAAGACCCGAAAATATCGAAGTCATTAAGAACATAATATTACAATTTATATATACGTTAGTTTATTTTGCTATTTTTGTGTTTTGTTTCAAATGTTAATTATTTATATTTATACTTAACATTTGAGAATAAATGTTTGTTTTTTTCTCAACTCTTAGATTTACTGATTTATTTTATTATTTATATCTACCTAGATGTTCCGTTAAAATTTCAGGATTTGTGAAGTGTTTCGTCGTAGGAAAATTTGAGGATTATTTTGGATTCCTTTATGGATTGTTTCCTTTAGTATCTAATAAGTCGGTTCTAAAATGTTTAGTTTTAGTATGTATGACTATATTTTTTTTTTAATTAAGCAGCACCGTGAGGCAGGCTGATTCTATCTTACACCCTGTTGACGGTACTGGTCAAAAGCATTTCATTCCTCTTAACATATAAAGGTTTCTAACAAAACTTTCTTTTGCAGATTAACTTTTCAGTCATAGTGCGATGCTTCATGCATGGATTGTAGAACTTCGAATCTCTCTCAGATTACTTGACTATTTTAGAGATTGTAAGTGGTCCACTGCTTATGCTACATGCTTATTTATATTTCAGTACAATGCAATTGTTGGTTGTAGTGACTTTAATGGGGTGATTGGAGAGGACACTGAAAGTGTAATAAATGAAAGATTTTGAAGAATTTAAGAGGGGAACGACTTCTACATTTCTATAAATAATGTGACCTTATAGTTGGCAATACGCTTTTTGAAGTACCAAAGGAAGATGTTATACATGGAAATCGCCAAGATATGTTGCACGACAGCAGACAAATTACATAATAGTAAAAAAAATACTCAAGTCATGCTACAGCCACCCCAGAGCTGAAATAGAGAGTGACTAAATATTCGTTATTGCAAAATATATTTTAAAAAAAATGAGCAAATACATTGGATAAGCAGAGAATAAAATAGAATATTGAAATAGTGCAACCCTCGTGTACAAAAATGAATTTAAAAAAGATATTGCATGCATGCAAATTACAATGGAGAAGACTGGACATTATCAAGTAAATAATTAAAGCAATTTGCGAATTCTTCAATAGAGACATGCGTGGTAGATATACTATATATATATATATATATATATATATATATAAAATACCGGCAACTTGCATGTAAGAGAAAACTAATTTTTATTTATTACTCCCATGTATTTCGCTCAATATATCATTAGCTTCTTTCAGGCAGAAGACAGAAAAACTGGTAACAATATTTGTCGATCGCATCTGTCCAGTAGGAGGAAACACTTACTTAATAGATACAGCGAGTCCTTGATAGAGTAATTATTTGATAGCTATCATCCATCTTGCCATCTGGCATTAAAAGGATCAACAAACCCTTGCTTAAAAGAATATCTGAACAAATAGGAAGGAACTTTCTCAGTTATAATTTGTGCATCACCCACCACTCAGCCAAGAAGTTGTCAACGTTTGTACCACATATCAAAGATACATTATCGCCTTATCCTTGAATGGTGTTTATCAAACATCATATTCTCATATTTGCTGCTATTGACAGACTGGCCGTTTTGATAGTATTGGAATCGAAGAACATCGTGGTTATATAAAATGCTTGGATTTTGAAGGTTCAGGCCTTGCTTCTTGTGCAGTCGACACTAGATATAGAGTTGACTGGAACTGTAAAAAGATGCTACAGTACATTTAAATTTGATTGTCTATTTTTTTAAATCAAGTGAAGCTCTATGCCACCGTCCTAATCTTAATTGGAAAGAACTGCTTTCTTTCCAATTAAGCCTGATTGTAAGTTACGAGAAGTGATTTCTGTTAATTCATTGTAATTTTTAATATTTTATGTAATTATTTCTAAATGAATATTATTTCTTAATTAATTATATATCGATACCTATGCCTCTGAATTCTAATAGTGTGTCTCTGCTGAATAGCTGCGATCCACACATGAGATCATTCTTCTACTCAGAATTTAAAAGTTTTTCTGTCTTCTCCCTGAACGAAGCTCATGACATATTGAGTGAAATATGAAGAGGCAATAAATTATATTTAGTTTTCTCTTACAGGTTATTCAAAACCTATAGAAATTAAGGATCAGCACACAAACAGTCATCTCCTGGTACATGAGGAGACAATGAATGGATTATAGAAGTGTTGGAAGGGGAGAAACCAGAGAAAAGAAGAGAACAGCCGAAATTCACCTTCTTAGAGGCAATGTTTATATTAATCGGAAAAGGAATATTAAACGAAAGAGGAAATCCAGAAATTGGGTGATCTGGGAGAGGGAACGCTCTATATCCACAGGGATTTTCCCTTTGGATTTACTTATGAAGAAAAGGAAATCCAAAGAAATAAGAACAGATAATTTCAATCACAGAATGGCTGTTCGTGCTACCTACAACTGTAAATCACAATTGCTCGTTCTAGTAATAACTGACACACAACCAAATGAATAAAATGATATTTTTTAAGAAATTCACTCCCGGATTGAAAAGCCATTTTAAACGCTGAACAAATTTTGCAGTTTCCATGTGTGCAAGAAATGCATTCGTATTTAACGTCATCCTTAGTGTTATTCCTGACGACACATTCAACTTCCGATTATAATCTGACCCCATGGCTCTCCGCTTAATGTATTATTTTGTCATGATGCGGATGGCAAAGGAAATCAGGTTTTCTTACTCCATGATTTTATAGGGCAATAATACACACTTATTGTCCATTGAAAGTTTTAGAGATATTTTTGTGTCCAGTATTCATTACATATATTAAATATCTAGATTAAAATTCATACATTAATTGCTATTAAATATTAGACAATATGTTGAAAATATTTTATTCACTAAATGGAGTTTTAATTTAGCATTAATTACTTTGTTTTCCTTTACAGATTGTCAATTGGGTTACTGACATGAGATATTTTGCCTACTAATGCATTAAAACGAAGCCGATAGGCATCAATATATGAAGATTGTTAACCTGTTGGAATCATTTTATGCTGGATTGGCGAAACAAAAAAGAAATAATTCCGATGTGGTTGCAGTGCTAGTGGCGTGAGCGAAAATCATTGAAATGAGTATGGAATGGACGTCCCAAGTTTAAAAAGCAATGAGTAATTCTCCTCTGGCAACAGTGAAGAGGGCTCAATCACATTTCCTATTGAAAAATCATAACTGAGATGAAAATAGTGAATAACATTTCGCATGTGATCTTGCAAGAAGCAGTTTGTATATCAGAGTCACCTAAACCGATAACAGAAAATGCACAACAATCAGTCGAATAAAAACAATCTTTATATACAAAATATGCCACAAAAACTTAAAGCGATCAGATCAAGTTAAAACACTACATAATCCATAGCAATCGAACAATAACAGACTCCAGTAGTAAGCAGTAATGCGAAAATGTTGGATAAACTTTCATCGTCGTGACAGCTTAAAGAGGTACCAGAAAATGCATGCGAAAGACGAATAAACATTCTTTTTGTATGAAATGTCAGAAGAATTTCCTTGATTCAGCAAATCTTCGAGAGCATCGTAAAAAGCACTCAATCGAGAAACTATTTTTATGTGAAAATTTCAGCAAGACCTCGCTTACACACTGAAGAGGCACAAGGTAAACTGCAATGAATATATGTTGATATGTGATTTATGCGATACGCAGTTTTCCAGTTTATATTATTTGAGATACACAAACTTTTGGTTCACGCATCAGAACATCAAGTGCGAAAAATGCAAGAAGACATATCGCTTACAGTCCTGTCTTCAAAGACATTAAACTGGCTCATACCGAGAAACGTTTTTCCTTTTTCCTAATGTAAAAAGGAGTTACTTTTGAGCTGCAGTTGAGAAATTGTGAACGCTACAAACACTTCCTGCTTAAATTATCAGGCATATAGAAAGCAAATACAGCCAACCCCAAAGCAATCTATGATGTTCCTAGTAGAGAAAGGTTTATTTCCTCTGAAGTGATTGCCAAATCATTTTCCTGAATGGCATTTCTTAAAAGACATTCCATTGTTCACACGAATGAGTAGCATTTTCAATATCAAATATGCCACAAGCTATTTGCTTTTTCTCAGACACTAAAATTCCACTTTGATAGTGTGTTCTTAAAGGAGTAACCTTTCACATGTGAAATATGTGAGAGCCTTTCATGATAACAGAAAGATTTTGTATCACATCAGAGTTTCATGGAAAAGAGAAGTCACATGAATGTGAAATTTGTAGGAAATCATGACTATAGACAAAGCCTTAAAAAGCATCTCACTGAATAAAATCCTTTAAATTTCTTGTCTAACTAGGTTTTCAATTCTACAGTCCCTTAAAAGGCACCAAGGTCTTCATGCACTCATTGAAGAAAAGTTTTTTGTGTAAGATACATGACAAACAATATTCTCTATCATGAAAATCAGCAAATGGCAAACTAAAGATGATAACTCGCTTATGTCCGAAATCTGTTACAAGAATTTCTTCGACTGGTCTCACTGAGGAGTCGCGAAAGATTTCACACGATTGAAACCTTTTCCCTGCGACATTTGCAACAAGTAATGTTTAGAGAGAGCAAAATTTGCAACGAGGTTCTCACTCAGATAGTTGAAGTTTGAAAAGATATCAAAGAATGCGCAGTGGTGAGAAAACTTATTTGCCCTGTGTGTAGTTCTACGTTTTATACTCTATATCACCATAAAAAGCATTAAAATCCACAATCTGAGCGAAAAAAAATTTTTCTTGTAATATAATATATGACAAACAATTTTACAAACAGCTTATCTTAAAAACATGAAAAGGCACACCACAGTCTGCTCCTTTTCATGCAAAAACTGTCGGGAGAAACCGTTCACTTGTTTAACCTAAAAACACATGAAAGAATTCACACCAGAGAAACCTTTTCCAAGTGAAATTTAAATTTGTTTCAGGCAGTTCACAGCTGAAAAGATTTAAGAATTCATACTGGTCAGAAAACCTTTCAATTCGAAATTTGCAACATGATGTTTTCTGACAGTTCGCATCTCAAAAGACATATAACTGTTCATACTGATGAGAAACATTTTCTATGCGAAATTTGCAACAAGAAGTTTTCAGACAGTTCAACTCTGAAAAATCATCTAAGAGTTCACACTGGTGAGAAATCTTTTCTATGTGAAATTTGCAGTAGGAAGTTTTCAGACAGTTCGACTCTGAAAAGACATCTAAGAGTTCACACTGGTGAGAAACATTTTCTATGCGAAATTTGCAACAAGAAGTTTTCAGGCCTTTGGAGTCTGAAAATACATCTAAGAATTCATACTGGTGAGAAACCTTTTCTATGCGAAATTTGCAACAAGAAGTTTCCACAGAGTTCGAATCTGAAAAGTCATCTAAGAGTTCACACTGGTGAGAAATCTTTTCTATGCAAAATTTGCAACAAGAAGTTTTCAGAAAGTTCACATCTGAAAAGACATCTAACAGTTCATACTGGTGAGAAACCTTTTCTATGCGAAATTTGCAACAAGAAGTTTTCAGGCCGTTGGAATCTGAAAATACATCTAAGAATTCATACTGGTGAGAAACCTTTTCTATGCCAAATTTGCAACAAGAAGTTTTCAGAGAGTTCGGGTCTGAAAAGTCATCTAAGAGTTCACACTGGTGAGAAACCTTTTCCATGCAAAATTTGCAACAAGAAGTTTTCATACAGTGCCACTTTAAGAAAACATCTAGGAGATCACACCGGAGAAAAACCGTTTCTGTGCGAAATTTGCAACAAGAAGTTTTCTTACAGTACTAGTTTGAAAAGACATCTAATAGTACACACTTGTGCGAGATCCTTTCAATGCGAATTTTGCAACAAGAAGTTTTCTTACAGTTCTCGTCTGAAAACACATCTAAAAATTCATTCTGGTGAGAAACATTTTCTATGCGAAATTTGCAGCAAGGAATTTTCAGACAGTTCGACTCTGAAAATTCATCTAAGAATTCACACTGGTGAGAAACATTTTTTATGTGAAATATGCAACAAGAAGTTCTCACAGAATTCTCATCTGAAAAGTCATCTGCGATTTCACACTGGTGAGAAACCCTTTCTATGCAAAATTTGCAACAAGTCGTTTTCACACAGTTCGCAAATGAAAAGACATCTAACAGTTCATTCTGGTGATAAACCTTTTCTATGCGAAATTTGCAACAAGAAGTTTTCAGAGAGTTCGAGTCTGAAAAGTCATCTAAGAATTCACACTGGTGAGAAACTTTTTCCATGCAAAATTTGTAACAAGAAGTTTTCATACAGTTCAACTTTAAGAAAACATCTAGGAGATCACACTGGTGAGAATCCGTTCCTTTGCGAAATTTGCAAGAAGAAGTTTTCTTGCAGTTCCAATCTGAAAAGACATCTAAGAATTCATACTGGTGAGAAACATTTTCTCTGTGAAATTTGCAACAAGATGTTTTCAGAGAGTTGCAGTCTGGAAAAACATAGAAGAATTCATTCTGATGAGAAATCTTTTCTATGTGAAATTTGAAACAAGAAGTTTTCATACAGTTCGAGTCTGGAAAAACATCGAAGAATTTATTCCAGTGAGAAACCTTTTCTATGCGAAATTTGCAACAAGAAGTTTTCTTACAGTTCCAATCTGAACAGACATCTAAGAATTCATACTGGTTAGAAACCTTTCTCTGAAAAGTTGCAACAAGAAATTTTCAGATAATTCTAGTCTGAAAAGTCATTTAAGATTGCATACTGAGAATCCTTTCACTTTTACCGATTGTAGCTCTACGTTTTCTGTTATATAGTTACTGCAGGAGCACCGAAAACGGTACGATATGACTGATTTTGTGTGCAAAATATGTGGGAGACAATTTTCTGAGTCAGGCTCTCTTAAAAAGCATATAGAAAGGCATACCACCGATTGCTCTTTTTTACATGAAATCTGACACGAGAATTTTTTCGACTCATTTTACCTGAAAAGACAAAGAGTTCACTCCCAGGAGAAATTGTTTCCATGTGAAATGTTTTCAACTCTAAGCTCCCTTAAAAAACAACAGGAATAGCACCCTCTGTCTAAAGAAAAGCTTGTTTCGTCTAAAAAAGTGAGAAACAATTTTCTGAGTAAGGCTATCTTAAAAATCACATGAAAAGGCACACCAGAGATTACTCATTTGAATGCAAAGTCAGTCACAAGAAATTTTTCAGCTTGTCACACCTACATAAACACGAAAGTGTTCGCACCAGAGAGAAACTTTTTCCATGTGAAATTTGCATCAAGAGGTTTTTAGAGTTCACATTTGGAAAGACATCTATGAGTACAAAGTGATTAGAAATATTGCACTTCCCAAACGTGTGGGAAAATATTCTTGCTAAAGAACATCTGGTGACCCACTGAAAAATTCAACAACTAATGAGTGGTGGTGTGTCCTTGTCACTTATGTCCAATTATATTTGCATATCTCCAAGTCTACCTTTTATGCACAACTTATTATTTGTTTTTCGAAAATAACACAGTGAGTACACTGGGTTTCCAAGTGTCACTTGAGTTTTAAAAGTATCATATGTGGACTAAAGGGAAAGTCCCTAAATTTTTCAAAACCGTGCGAATGGAATTGGTTTCAATACTACACAAAAAATAATTGAACTCTTGTAGACACTGTTTAATGCAATGCGGTATCGGGAACTTGCTAACACCAAGCAGGGATTTTCCGAAGTTACTTCAGAGGTTCGCTATTTTTTTGCTGCTACCTTCGAAATAAAGTCCTCTTGAAGGAATGGATGCAATGTTTTCATAACCGACTACCTGCGGTTTTCTTTTTTTGATGGTATCGTCGGTTTCCCACATGTTTAAATTTTGTCGTTCACTTCGCGCTTCACGATAAAAAGAGAACAAAAAGCTTCAAAGAAGTGTTTAAAGAGTGGTGTTTCTCGTACCAGGTAATAGGCACATGAAAATTATTTCAGATTACTCTGATCTCGGGTGTATTTTAAAAATGCTAATATCTATTAACCATGACAAGTTTCCACCCAACCTTTTTAATGTGTAGCCAAACCACCGCTCATCCTTTGAAGTTCATATGTTTCAAGACCATCAGAGTAGGTAAGAACATGAAAGTGGAAAGACAGCAGCAACTAGTATACAGGAATGCGGAACTTCACTGCACCCGTTTTAGATATTTTCATGTTAAATACCAAAGAGGCCTTTTTTCAGTGACATTTTGGATGAATAAAATTTTAGCTACTTTATTTTGTTGTATTAACTATGGGTTTATTTATTTACACTATCATTTCACATGTTCCACGTTTTTTAGTTTAGTGTGATATGAAAACTGTTTTCATTTACTTTGCAGACAATTTATTATGCTTAAAAGTGAATTGCAAATTGTAATCGCAAAGCAATTTCTGATGAGGTGGTTCACCTGAAATTTAATAGAATGCAATTCCTTTTGTATATTTGTGAGGATATTTCAATACCTAATTGCTATTTAAAAATGCTTGTTCTAATGTATAAGCTTTTTAAAAAATATATAAGAAACATGTTTTGGATATGACATTGTGTCTCTGGGGGATATAACAAATTCAATTCTAAAAAAGCAAATTAGATGAAGTAATGACACACAGTCGTCTACTTCAAAACCAGATTTATATTTCTCTCGTCGACTTTTTGTTTATGGAAATGTTTCTTCACACTTCCTTGAGGAAACTTCACTTAATCAACTGATCAGAGTATTCTCTTATATTGATGACAGCGATTTACCTGATTTCTAATCCCATTTATAATCACTTTAAATTGTTATTTTTTTTAAATTTATTTCTCTCATGATGCTCTTTCTGTATGCAAATTTTTCTTCCCACTATGGTGTTTCATTTGAAATGACACCATACCCACAAGATTTTGTACATGATCCACACAAATTACAGAAGTGCTGCAGAACCATTCGACAGAGTGTTGGCCATTATTATAACTTACATGGGCAAAAGGTATCTGATGAGATTCAAGAGAAGTTTTTAAAAAGTTCATATTGCTTTCTATTTTAAAAACATTTATAGTCGACTGTAATTGCCAAGTGTTTTGGGGTCTGTTATTAAAATTTCAGGTATTATTTCAAAAAAAAATCAGCTAATGCCGTTTTATTCCCGTATACGGGGAGTAGGCGAAGCCATTTAGCCCTAACTTTTGGAGACTGAGTGGGCAGTTCAATCTCCACTGGAACCAATCAGAGATAGATGGCCCAAGGCTATCACTAATTAAGCGGTACTCAGTGAAGAGAGACGGCTCAAATGTGCCGCCATCTCGTGGTTCCTAACACAATATATTTAATGTCTGAAATAATGTGGGTTCTACGGTCGATTTTCTTGAGTTTACAGGACGAAAAACCCGAGTTTCCGGGAGGAAAAACCTGCTTGCCCGTGCCAGAGATCGACTAACTCGGGAACCGGTCAAAAAAGGCTTAGAAAAATTTCCTCTAGTCGCCGACTAGACTCGAAACCAAATCTTCCTTCGTGCGGCCAAGCGCCATGGTTGGCAAACGCCACATCCACTGAGCTTTATTTCATTTATTAATATATATTACAATCACTGCAATATAAAATAATAAAACTGGTATTATAGCAACGAAATGGAAATGCAACTGTGATTCTGACAGCAAAGACGACACAAACTTCTGAAATTAAAATTCCAGTAGCACTGTACAGGGATGTTCAAACGCTTCTTCAATCCTAACTGAATCAACATGTCACATACTGGGCTGCATTCACTCAAATACGTTAAGTAGTGATTGTTATGAACATAACAGTCACTATTTAAAAGCCATCCCAGATTCCACACTCCCGAATCAAAAAATTAGAATAATCAAAGAAAATGCGTTGAATGATTTGCAATTATAATTTACTGCAAAGTATAATTATTACAAAATATGAATTAGCATCGTCAAAATCCTTACTTTGTAGATTATATAACCATTTAATCATATAACCATTTAATCACATTATTTGAAAACATTCAAAAAATTACAATCATTTCAAATTTCTTCGATCAGTTTTGGGGAGAGCATAGAAATAGCATGTATGGCTCATGCGTGACGAATCGTTTGTGCGTGAATTTCAGTAAATCATTTGCTAAACAGCGGTCGAACGAGTAACATAACGGAACCCAATAAGTTTCGTATGGTGTCTATGGAAAGAAGGCCAAACCACAGATTTTAGCTAAGGAATTCATGTGTTGTCAAGCAAGCTGAAACAGTATTCTAATTACTGCAGTTTTCAATAACCTTTGGTTATTAATAAAAGTAATAACGAAATTTCAAACAAATGATTATTACCTTTCGACTGCTGTTGAAGCGATCGAAAGGTAATAATTACATCAAGAGATGAGAGCAGATTGGGGTTTAAATCATGTGTGCCTAAGAGAAAGCCACTCATGAATTCCAAGCAAAAGGCACCTAGAGTGCAATGATATAAGCAAGGACTAGGGTCAAAAGAACTGGAATAGGCACTTTTTATCAAGGAAATTGTTATGTGCAGGGTCGGTATAACACATTAAGCAGACGATGCATCGCATCGTGGCGCCTTCAAATGCCGCTGAAGTGAGTGGAAAAAGTGAAATAAAAACTCCTTTTCGTGTTAGTGTTTATTAAATGTGGATATGCACTAAATAGATCATCTTAAATACTTCGAATTTTACTAACATTTAGCAAACCCTGCAAGTTTTTCGTTATATATATATATATATATATATATATATGTGTGTGTAGTATAAAGTGTCGGGAGCTCACCCAGGGAACCTTACACTATCGACATTCTTTCTTACATGCAGCTTGCCTTCGCCAGTTAGGACCTCAGCGCATACCTGTATCCGGCTTAATATTTATTACGAAGTGACATTAATGCGTTCTTTGAGGAATAGACCTCATGAGTGGTTTTGTAAATCATCCAATTTTTGATTGCTAAACACAGTGAATGTGTGGTTAATTCACATTAAGTTAAGAATATTCAAAATTTAAGCTATTGAGCTATGGCTTTACAAAGCAAAGGAGAATTTATGCATTTCTTTTAATATTTATTATTTATTTTTATATCTTAACAGATTTTGTTCAATAGGTTTTTACTTTAAAATAATTTTTTGGGCATAATGGAGACAAAAAAAATTATACGGAGCTTCAAATAAAATTAAAAAAACTTGATAAAGAGAAACAGAAAGGACAGCTAACTAAATCCCTCAAAGTCTGAAGGTTTATCTTCGTACCTATTAGTCTAGAATATCTAAATTTAAACATTAAAAATTTGCCCAAAACAAGAATACGATAACGGGGTGAACACGCGAGCATTAAGAGACACGTGAGCAGCACGCATATTACATTAGGTAATCGGTGATGCTGCTGAAGTTAATACTGAAACAGCGAGGTTGTATAGCACTGTAAGAAATCGAAAATTTATTTTGTGCTTGAGTAAAGGATGTGGTGCACTGTAAAATACAGCAATATTACACTTAAAACTTTATAAGATACTAGATGGGACACACACTCACACAATGGGTGTGCCATGGCCATCAAAGGATACCCGTTTGGCGTCTTGAGCAAGAAGCATTTGATAAAATAATGTATGAAACGTTTGATGAAGTTTGCAACCTCTGTTCATGTTATAGGCTTGTATGACTGCTGTGGGTCCAGGTAGGCTGTGTATTGTGTACAAATGAGTCAATTCCAAAGTGTACCTTCTTGCCAAAAAAAGGAAATGACCATCACATAAATCTTCTGATGCCAGTAACAGAAAGCACTTCAAAATTTATGTGATGGTGGTTTCCTTTTTTAGCAAGATTCAGCTTCTTGTAACACTCCCAATTGCGCTTGTAGATGACTTCAAAGAAAGTCAAATGAATAAGTGGCAAACTTACCAGATTTAAACTCCATTGAGATTTTGTGGGGAATTGCGAAGAAACGCCTTCAAGAAGTATTCCCAAGAGACAAAAATGAACCTGTTTCTAATCTGCAGACCACATGGCATCTTTTGATTAAAAAAAAAAGACTGAACTGCTAGTAAATAACTGCTTACGAACAGTCATAAAAGCTGCAAAGTACTATTTATCGTGTTGTTTCCCTTTGACTCTAATTTGTGTGCTTTTTTTTTTTTTTTTTTTTTTGCATTATTCTGATATTTTAACCACGTTAAAAATTATTCTAATATTGTGAATGATTTCAAATAATTTTCCTATAATTTACACTATATTTATGGTCTGTGTAGCAGAGTGGAAGTGGGGCTTCGTCCTCTTCGGCTTGGTCGTTCGAAGTTAGGTTTAGGTTCAAGTCTAGTCCTCGACTGGAGCAACTTTTTCTTAGCCTATCTTCGACCAGTTATTGAATTAATCTCTGGTATGGGTAAGCAGTTTTTTTTCTCTCGGAATCTCTGTTTTTCCCCCCCCCCGTATATATATATATATATACTAAAGAAAATCGCCCTTAGTACCCATATTATTTCCGACAGTAACATATCCTGTTAGGGTATTTACCTACCTGATGATAACATGTCTAAAGCTCTGGTATAATGAATTTAAAAAATTTATTTTCAGAACGCAGCAAACAGCATGTCTGAAAATTTTTCACGACTTTACTGATTTATTTTTCTTTCACTTGTACCAAGTGTCTCTTGAACTATGTCTCTTCCTGGTGTATGCCAATTTCCACGTGACTGCGATCTTTCTTACTTTGGGCAAACCGAACATTCAATAGAAAGAGAATGCAAGAACGTCAGTCTTATATTCTTCATAACAAATCCGATAAGTTTGGTTTAGCGGAACACGGAATAGAGGCCCGTATTCGAAGAGAGTGCTGAGGCCTTACTTCACCGCCCTAACTTGAATCGGAATGACTGCCTATCCTTGTCAAAAATATGGGAAACATTGATTCGATTAACATTCTTTTTTCAGGCCAATAATGATATTTACAAAGACATAAAACATCTGGATACTACAGTTGTCTAGTGATCTGTTTAGTATGATATTATAATTACATATTTCTATATGCGATTTATTTTAGACTTTTACGATTAACTTTTATCTCAGTGAAAGCATAGCGCTATTAACGGTTTAATTTCACGTGGCTCATACTATTTTGAAAAAAAATCAATGATTTGCATTCTATCTTGTAAGAATTGTTATTTTTAAGCCACTAACGATAGCTTGTTAGTTTGAAAGTGAAATATTTCGTGTAGATAATTTATAGATGATGACGTCTTAAACCAGAGCTTTTCAAACTGTGTCGCGACTCGTTAGTGTGTCGGTTGCAGTGTAAAGGTGCGTCGCGCGAACATAAGGTGTTAAACAGAATAATCGCTGAAAAATTCCACAGCGGAATCCATTTCACAAAGTACCGGTATGATTTTTTGTTCGCTCCATGAAAGAAGATATTTGGTCAACCGCTCGGAATCCCCTCCCTGAG
Source organism: Typopeltis vanoorti (assembly GCF_054136105.1). Lineage (NCBI taxonomy): Eukaryota > Metazoa > Arthropoda > Arachnida > Uropygi > Thelyphonidae > Typopeltis > Typopeltis vanoorti. Next base: position 80,153,473 of record NC_143572.1, read on the forward strand.
TTAATACCGACCTGCATGCAACCATCACCCTCAGATTCGTTTTCGTTGGGGTTTTCTATAGTTCATTCAAATATGAGTGACAGTAAATGCAAGCATAACCTAAATTGTGCAGAGCCATACTAAGGAGTCCCAAAAATACTTTACTTTAAATAGAATGTAATTGCAAGATGTTTTACGTTCTAGAATTTAAATTTCACTTTCAAAATTATATATACAAACTTTTAATTATTTTTAACCTTTAAGAATATTTCATATCAATGTATATTTCGATAAATAATGGAGAATAAATGCAGCCGAATTCATCCCTCTGGTTTTATCACGGAGCTAGTCGCTCGGTTTTATTATCGTTCGACCAATAAAAATAAAGCGCCCCACTTATTTATACAAATGTTATTATTGATGTTTATTCTAACTGCAAAGTGAATAAACGAAGAGCTGGTGTTTTCATTTTATGCTTAGTTGTGCACAGTTTCATTTATCAAATTGGTGTTGAATTACCAGTAAAATGGATAAGTTTCTAATTAATAAAAGAAAAGCTGAAGGATACGTTTGTGATGAACAAAATGTATCGACTATAGAGGAAACTACGCAAGAATCAACTGTTGAACGGTCTGCATGAATACGGAAGAAGTGTAAAGGAAACTTTTCCACGCCTCGTTTATACAATAAAGATTATATGAATTTGAGGTTCACATTTTCTGGTAATGAAAACCATCCTTGTCCCCAGTGTTTATTTTGTGGGGTGATACTTGCAAATGAAAGTATGGTACCAAACAAATTAAAGCGCCATTTTACCTCAAAACACAGACAATTGTCAGTAAACCCATTAGGATATTTTATTGAACTTTCAAAATCTATAAAGAAACAGTCTGCATCGTTCACCAAGAGAACGAAGACATCAGAGAAAGCTCAAAAGGCAAGTTACTTGGTTGCTCAAATAATTGCAAAAACAACGAGCCACACACTATTGCCGAAAACAGTATAAAAGAATCTTGCTGTGCTATTGTTCGAACAATGTTTGGTCCCGAATTTGAGATAAAAGTTAATAAAATCCCTCTGGCAGGCTGTCTAACTTGATTCATCTAACTGCAATGTAAAAATCATTGCAGTTAGATGAATCAAGAGATGTCAGTGGGTTAACGCAATTACTCGTTTTATACGTTTCATTCATACTAACAGAATTATTGCGCAATTCTTGTGTTGTCTAGAACCTCCAATGAAAACTAGAGGCGAAGATATTTAAAACAGTAGATTGATTCATGAAGGAAAATAATTTGCTATGGTTAAATTGTGTAGGAATAATCACAGATGGCGCTCCTTCAATGGTTGGTTCAAGAAAAGCTTTCACAGCTTTAGCAAAGAAAGAGAATGAAAATATAATTACTCATTGCTTTTCACATCGCGAAGCGCTAGTCGCCCAAACCACAGGTAATGAATTAAAAACCGTTATGAACAAACTTGTTCAAATGGTCAATTACATTTAAAGTAGACCTTTTAAATCAAGATTATTTGCTAAAATTTGTGAAGATATGGGGCAAAATTTAAAAAACTTATGCTACACTCAGAAGTTCGTTGGCGTTCAAGAGGTCGAGTGCTTTGTCGTGTATATGAATTGAGGGAAATGATGCTTAAACTTTTTGAAGAAAATCAACAAATTGAATTCTGCGATCTAATTCCAAACAAATTATGGTGCACAAAATTGCTGACATATTTGAACACTTGAATAAAATAAACACCAGTATGCAAGGAAAAGGATCAAATATCTTAATAGCGGTGGATAAAATTTGTGCTATGAGAGACAAGATAGAAATTTGGAAAAGGAAAGTGAAAGAAGGAAATTTTGAAATGTTTTCCAAAACTGCAGACTGTGAACTAAAATGTGATATCAGCTCGCTAATTGTGGATCATTTAACAATACTCGGTGAAAAAATTCATCACTACTTCCCAAATATAGAAATACAAGACTATGATTGGATCAGAAATTAATTTTTTTCAACTGCAACGATTAACTTGTCACTTATTGAAGAAGAAGAATTGGCTGAAATAAAAAAATTATCGAAGTCTGTTAACGATGTATGAAGAAGGTGATTTAGACAACTTTTGGATTCGTGTTTCAAAAAATGCATCCAAACATAGGTAAAAAAGCGTTAAAAATTATTTTGCTGTTTTCCACTACATGTGTGAAGTATCATTTTCAACGATGGTAAACTTGAAGACATTGAAACGTGGAAGCTTAAGAATGCTTGATAACGAAATGCGAGTGTCTTTATCTACCAAATATTGAAAAGCTATATTCATCCCATGAAGCTCATATATCTCATTAAAATTCTACTATTATATATTTCTTTTCTTTCTATTTCTTATAACAATGACATTAATCTTGGAAATAAATAGAAATATATTATATATTTTTATTTTGTATATATTATTATATATAAAAATACAGCATGTCGAAAAAACTGAACAAGCAAGCTATGAAATCTGTTTTCCCTATATTAAATACATTGAAAAATTAAGAAGAGAGAATCATTTCAGTTCACTTGATGTGTTTTTCATTCGATCATGCTGTATTACATATTTTTAATAAAAACGCAAGGTTTTCATGAGATAGGTTGTGTCGTGAAACAAGTCTAATCTCTGGTTTGCTAATGGACTGTGTCGTGCCCTCAAGACAAGAGTATAGTCTAACTATATCACGCAACCTTTAAAGGAGTTATATGATATTTGATCTTATCAAATATCAGAAGGAGTTGCTTGTTGTAGTAATGATGTGATCAATTTTAAAAGGATTGAGTGATTAATCACTTGCTATAATTAGTGAATTTTTATTAACCCGGTATCGGACGAACAGGAAGAGATTTTTAAATAAACCTAAAAGTTATAAAAAATATAATTGTAAAAGCATATAGTTAAACAACATCTGAACTGGCCACGTGACCCATGAGAGGCACATCAGGCTGAATTACTGTGCCGCGAAATTACGTTAATCTAAAAAGTGTGTCACCAACATGAAAAGTTTGGAAAGCACTGTCTTAATCCGTTGATCCTTCGCTTTTCCACCACCTACTGAATAAATCTCCTGACAGCTAGTCATCCGACTGTGTTGGTTGTGTTTATCAGTAGCGAATATTCCGGATGTGCTAGGGTTGTGGTGCACATCAGCTGAATAGCGATAATACGGATATTATATTTCTTCATTTATTCCAGTTAAAGACTTACCTAATTGCTTCGCCTTCGCGTGATTTTGAAATTTAAACACAATCCACTAATGCTTCATGAAGAGGACATTTTAGCACATAAACATTGCATCAGGTTCGCGTTAGCCTGGATGTGCGGTCACAGATACAACTTTGCGCCATTAGAACAGACGTACAGATGTCGCAGCAGGTCAAATATTTATATTCCAGTGGTTTAAAACCGTCCAAAGCTCGAGGCAGGGTGTGCGCTGAGACAAAAGCACCTAGAAATCAGTGGCTTTCATTGGTTAATGTGCCATGCAATCCAATGGAACGTTCTCATTTTTCACGAGTGGCTGTTTTTGTTTTCTGAGTTTCATCTATTTTACGTGTGTGAAGTGTGAATTGATGTGTTTATGATACTGACATACACAAGTAATTTTCTTTAAATAATTATAACTTTCTGCATATTTACAATTGGAAACAATTTTGACTATCTTCCTAATGTAGCGTTTTCTGCAAGAGCTTTCGCAGATGGTATGATAGATTACAGCTGCATAATGTAAGAACTTGTGCATAAATAAGTAAAACGAATATATTTCAGCATTGTTTCAGTTCAATCCCAAAAAATAATAATTTCTCAAGTGATTACTTTTCCGAATTCTGTGCGTAAGTAGTCTGGTAGCCACTAATAACCAGATCAAGATAAGATAAAGAATCGTGACGTGATTGGTTGTTCATCTGAAGACGTCATTCTGTGTGTGACATCATGGCTTTGGAATATTTGGAATTTCCCTGGTAGTATATGTGTCAATGGCTTCAGTTCTTGTGCTTTGGTTCACATATGGAATTATGGGTGATGGTAGAGATAAGGAGTCGTGTCGTGATTGGTGGAACACTTTTAACCTGATTAAGATCAAGATAAAATAAGGAATCGTGACATGAATGTTTGTTATTATCAGATGTAGATAAGTGATGTCATTTGTTAGTTGTAAATAAGTCGGGAAGTAGTTGAGTCTTTGCATCGCATTGATGATAGCCAATAGATGCATTATTGTTTTGTGAGGGAGTGCTTTTATAATTTTGTTTGAAATCTGATCAGGACCTGGTGCTTTTCTGTTGTTGAGGTTCTTGATGATTCCGTATATTTCCTTTGGCGTAATATAGTTTGTGTTGTCACGGCTGGTGGTACGATGAAGTGCATAGCGTACTTGCTTGTGGATTTTTACAATGAAGCGCAAATTCTTATGAGTGTAGTTTGGTTGAAATTGCAGTTCCAGGGTGTCTGCAAAGGCTTGTGCTTTTTCATCGTCTCGGTAAACTATCCCTTTTTCTCCATGGATTGGTTGTATGTTGGGGTGATTGCTGCAAAGGGCTTTGGTCATTTTCCATAATGAGTTATCTACAGTGTTTAAGGAGCTTAGTTTCCTCTCCCATTGTTAATTCTTATCGTCCTTGATTGCATATCGGACTAGGTTTGTTGCTCTGTTTAGCTCTTGTTTATCCTGTAGTGATAGTGTTGTATGGTATCGACGTCTGATCCTGTTTTTGTTATGGATAAGCTTTAGAACCTCTTCTGGGAGCAGGTTATTTTGAGCTGGAGCAGTATCGGTGGAGGCTGTTGCAAGGCCAGTTTGGATTGTGTTTTCCAGTTTATTGATTGCTGCGTCTACTTCTTTAGGTGAGGAGATGGTTGGGATAGGGCCTGTGATGTTGCAGAGGGTTGCATTGAGCTTCTTGAGATTTGTACAGGATTGTCCGGGGATGGTTTCTGCTTCCCCACCTAGGCTAAGTAGAACTGGATTGTGGTCGGAGCTAAGATCATTAATAACCTGTAACTGGAACTGATGTGGAGTATTCCTGAAAATAGCTATATCTAGCACGTCAGGTATGCCCAGTGGTCCGTAGTGTGTTGGTTCAACAGGACCTGCTATGGTGATGTTTCTTGTCATAGCAAATTTGTGTAGGCTCTTCCCATTATCATTGTTGTTTCTACTGTTCCACGCAGGATGTTTTGCGTTTAGGTCTCCCGCCACTATTGTTGCTTCGTTTGTGTCAAGGAGCTGGGAGAAGTCTGAGGCTAGGAGTGGTTTAACTGGAGGCTTGTAGACTGAATATAATTTTAGATTACCTGTGTTGTTGGTATGTATTCCAGTTTCTTCCAGGTTTATAGTTGTTGTTTTCTTGATCTCATTGTATCTTATGCTTTTTTTAACAAATATAGCCGTTCCGCCCCCTCTGGCATTGAGTCTATGTGTCCTAAGCAGTGTGTAGTACCTTATTTTGGGGTTGTCACAAGGCCAAAGATGCGTCTCGTTGACTTAAATTATATCTATCCTATATCTTTCAGTAAATTCTTTTAGTTCTAGAAGGTTGTTGTTTAATCCGTTAGCATTCCAATAAGCAATCTGTATTGAGTTAGCTATGGTGACCGTGTTATCCATTAATCATGGAGAAGATGGCTTGTGTGTTTTTGAGGAATTTATTGGTGTCGGCCTGATTGGGATTTGTTTTGCTAAAGGCCGTTAACATCTCTCCTAGAGTAGCAGCTAGGATTGCTGCAGAGGTTTGGTTGCTAGATGCCGGTTTGTTACTAGTTGAGACCACAGATGCATATGATATCTTGGGAGTAACAGTCCACGTTCTGAATTCTGGTGTAGTTAGTTCGCTTCTTATTGGGCGGGGTTAGTGCCTCTCTAGCCTTCTGCAGGTTGGATGGGTGGAGTGAACATCCCTTGTAGTTGGCTGGGTGTGGGCCGCCACAGTTTGCACACTTAGCAGGCGTGGTTCGTGGTTTGACGCAAGTGTGCAAGGGATGGTTGTCACCGCACTTCACGCACCTGTAATCTGCTTTACATAGCTTTTGTGCATGCCATACTTTTGGCAGCGACGGCATTGACCAGCTGAAGCTTTTCTTCTGAGAGGTTCGGTCTTGATGATTAAGCTGCAGACTGTTGTAAGATCGTAAATTTCTCTATGGTCTTTACTGATCTCGACCAAGACCAGAAGCATGGGGCACTTGTCTGCTCGGTACATGCGCGATATCTTAATTGGCTCTAGGCCTCGTGATATGAGGTCAGTAGCTATTTCTTCAGCTGGTATGGATTCAGCCAGACCTGTGATGACCACTTTTAGGTTTTTTCACTCCTAAGCTGAAATGTGTGATATGGGACTTTCAGTTCATCCATACGTTTGGTGCGCTGGCGGTAGTCCGAAGTTCTTTCTGGTTGAATCCGAATTCCTTTAACTGTACTTCTTGGCTGATGTAATTTGATGATTGCGTTCTTCATCATTTCTGTAATTAAAGACTATTTTTCTTTTGTTCTTAAAATTACTGGTAGAATCCTCTCTTTGGGTTGTGCCCTGGAGTCTGTCTCTATTCTTTCATTAGGTTGTGCTGTTAAGTCCATTGGAGTTGTTCTTTCCAAGGGTTGAGGTATTATTTCGGTTTCTGCAGCTGGCGACCCCTTCTTGTGCTTCTTTCTGCTGACAACCTGATAGTCTGGAGAGTTATCTGAGTCTACTAGGGACTGGTCGTTAACCGGCGACATAATCTCTCTGGTGTTATCTTGGGAAGTGCTGGGGAGAGGGTGAGGGGATTGATAGTCCTCTGTTTCAACCTCTTCTATTTGGTGGATTGCTACCTTTCCTGGCCATTTCTTTTGCAGCAGGCCTCCTACATGTTTAAAGATTGCCAACAGCTGCTTGAAGTCGGGCTCGTCGTATGGAGAGCCAATTATCTGGTTTAAGAGAAAATAGCAGTTGCTCAGGTTTCCCGAGTTGTTTCCAAGTGATCCTGTAGACTTTGAGAGTCTACTAGCTAATCCCGTAGACAACTTAGAGTAAGCGTCTACCAGCAAAAGTTAGTTTATTATAGGTGACTATCCTAAAAACGAGGAAAAAGGAGTTTTGGGAACTTACTTGGACAACACAGTGCAAAGACCTACCTCCCTAAAATACCATTCATCCACCACTGATCCTCATTGCGGGACCGGCCTGCCGGCCATTAGACCTCTGCATATTTAATACAGAGGGGAGATAGTAGGTCTCGAACTGCTTTAATTCCAGTGCAATGCGAGCTTCCCGAAAAACCTTATATAAAATTCAACTAGGCAGAGTCTAAAGGAATACGTCCGATCACAACGGCAGCAAACCTGCGTAATCAAGTCCATCTAATGATTTTTTAACATAATATATTCTGTTAATTATGAACCTAAACTTATTTGTTAAGAAAGTAGTGTGCGAGTTCCACTTCAAATTGCTATCGATAAGGAGGCCCAAATACTTGACGGTTTTCGATTTTTTGATTAAGCTGCAGTTACAATTTAGAGTATCACTACATTTCCTTTCATGCCATTTTATAGTTATACTGTGATCTAATTTGTCTGTTAATGTAAAGTACATATATCTCATTTTGCGGTATTAATGTTAAATCCGTTGTTGCTAAACCATACACTTAGTTTTAACATATCGCTATTAATCCGATTTTTTAGATCTTCAAGGGTTGTTTAGGTGTATACTCAGCCGTATCGTCAGCAAAGGATATCATCTTGCCAAAAAGTTTGTATTTACATAGATCATTAACGTATATTATAAATAGGATGGATCCTAGTACCGACCCTTGTGGGACTCCGTGTTTTATTATGTTTGTTGTGCTTTTAAATATATCATAGCTGGTATATTGTTTTCTGTTATTCAGATAGAATCTGAACCAGTCATTAGTAATTCCTCTGATGCCGTATTTGGACATTTTCCGTAGCAACAGGTCATGATGAAGAGAGTCGAACGCCTTAGACATATCAAGAAAAACAGCTTCCGTGTGCATTCCTTCATTTATTCCACTATAGACCTTTTTTATGAAACTCCAATAGCGCTTTTTCAGTATTGCATCCGGATCTGAACCCATATTGATTAGTTGCGTTAAAGGATATTGTATTTAAATAGCTATTTAAGCATTTTTTAAATCAGAATTTCAATAACCTTTGAGATTTTGGACAGTATAGATATTGGTCTTAATTTTTGATTTTATTTCTATTTCCTCCTTTAAATAGCGATAAAACTGAAGCAGTCTTTAGGTGTTCTTTAAATTTACCATGTTCAAAGGATTTATTAATGATATTCGTAAAGAACTGTAATTTGTATTTAATGATAATGTTTAGCTTTTTAACATTTATGTTGTCACATCCCTCATTCCCCCCCTTTTATAATCCGATTACTACACTCTTCACTTCATCTTCCTTTAATGCATGTAGATACATGGAGTAAATACTGGTGGATCACATTCATATTTGTTGTGTCTTACTTTTGATCTAATTAGAAATTTATTGTTTTACTGTGGCAGCCCTGTCTATATCTTCCAAATTTTTGAGTTGTATCTACTTTGAAGTTTGTGACTTCCTCAAGAATATCTTGCTGTCTCTGATCCACAAAAATTGATAATTTTTTCTGTTTTCGCTTTACTGGCTTGGTAGAACACATTTTGGTTGAATATTGTTAAATACTCAAGTAATAAGACTCGTGTATTGTTTTGCACATCGTTCAAGTCCTTGACAACTGTTTTTTCAGTCTGCTGGCTTTTATGAGATTGTCTCTTATGAATTTGCTTTTGAGACGAACCATGACTGATGCAGTTCGTATGAAATTTCAATGCATACTGTTCGAAAATAAACGATTCTCTCCTTTGATAATATTAATTTTCATCTGGGACACAACGATTATTAGTAATTTAAATATGCGCTTTCATTCTGAGAGCCTGTGTAGCTCAGTGGATGTGGGGTTTGCACACCACGGTGCTTGACCGCACGAAGTAAGACTTTGTTCTGAATCTAGTATGCAACTAGAGGAAATTTTTCTAAGCTTTTTTCGACCGGTTCCCGAGTTAGTCGATCTCTGACACGAGCAAGAGGTTTTTTCCCTCCCGGAAACTCGGGTTTTTCGTCCCGTAAACTCAAGTAAATCGGCCGTAGAACCAACATTATTTCAGACATTAAATATATTGTGTTAGGGTTAGGGACCACGAGGTGGCAGCACTTGTTGAGCCATTATCTTCCCAGTGTGCCGCTTACTTAGTGATAGCCTTGGGGCAGGTATCTCTGATTGGCTTCCAGTAGAGATTGAACTGCCTATTCAATCTCCAAAAGTTAGATAGTGTAAACGGCCTCGTCTACTTCCTATACGGGAATAAAAAGACGTTAGCTGATTATTATTATTTTTTTTAATATGCGCTTTTTTTCGTGAAAGAATTAGGGCTCATTTCCTGTGTTGTATTCCAGTCAGTAAAAGTACAAACTTGATTCAGGTAGTTGAAATGTGGGAATATTCTCTCTCTCTCTCTCTCTCTCTCTCTCTCTCTCTCTCTCTCTCTCTCTCTCAACTAAAAGGAATGTGAAAAAAAGTTCACATTTCATTGCATGCCAAAAATTACTGCTGCAATGCTAATGTGAATTCGATTGCTCTGAAAAACAAAAGATATCTCATTAATGTGGAATAACTAACATGCATAGCCATGAAATTATAAGAGAAAACCTTTGAAATTAGAAGACTGCTAGTAACAAGATTGTTCGTATATCTTGAGAAATGAGCAAGAGAGAAAGAATTTTGTTGGTTAAAAGTAAATCAGACGCAGTTATGATCGCCATATCCTCATCAATTGCATGAAGTATGAAGATCATGTCTTCGAATTTCACAGATCCTCTTACAAAAATTGGCAAAACCGCGCATCAGATCAATTTACTGCTTAAGTGTATGCTACATTGTAGCGTAGAAGTAGTTTCCATCCACTTCATAAAGTTTTGATGCTTCCAAATCTAGAATTTTGTGCTCGGATTTGGTAAGTGGTTGTCTTCATGATGTACAAGTGGTTGAGAGCATTCAATGGGAATTCCTCTTGAAATGCTTTCAGGTTTGTGGAAGAAATTCCTAAGAGAGTAGCAAGACATTTCAGTTGGAAATTCAGTAAGAGTGTAGTTAGTAGAGGGAGGTAAGGTTCAGATTGTTTTGCCACGAGAGAGGCGAATGAGTGGAATCAGATGTGTAAAGTTGATGCCAATTAGAACCTCCAATTAAATTTAAATCCGACATTTTTTTAACATTTGAACCACATAATGCACATTAGTGCTGTGTGTTGACAAGATGAATAGAAGAAAGGCGGAATCTGTTCATATGTTGATTGAACAGCTGAGGTTTTAATCTTTGGGGAATTCATAGTGGGCGAGATTGTTCCAAAGGAGGAAGTAGATGGAATAAAAGAAGGCTGTGAAGTTGGTTCGGTGAGTGTAAAGATGGTGTTTATTATTCGTTAGCAGTTGCTGTTGTTCTAATGATTTTGAATTAGGCTGAAAGAATATTAATGTCAATTCAGCATTACACTATGCATGAAGGTGTCTGTAAAAGAGGCATAAGGCACTAACTGAACATCTATGAGAGAGGGATTGATGTAGGTATTCGATAAATAATCATTAATTAGTCATCTGTCATTAATCATTAATAATCATCTGGATAGACTCTCGCAATCGTGAAGAGGAACTTGGTTCAAATATAGAAGCAATATTCCATGGCTGACTGGATTTTGGATTTGTATTAAGTGAGGGTCTGTGGAGGTCTGAAGTTGAGTCTTTTGCAAAAAAAAAAAAAAAACAAGTATTTTGGAGGAGGCAGAAACTATAGCTGAAATGTGGTTGTGCCAGGAAAGATAAAACGTACTGATCAGTGCAAGAAGTGAAATCTTATCATGGATGGATATCTCAATATTACTGAAGAGAAACGGAAAAAATGAGAGCTCTTTCTTGCAAGAGATCAGATAGATCTGAGTTTTTGCGGCATTGACACTTACAATATTGTCTTTGCCCCAATGGAAAGGCAAGAATCACCGAGTTCAGGTGACTGGGCATGATATTGAGGTTCCTAGTACTTTCGTACTACAAGGCTTGTCGAATGAAAAGGAAGAATGGAGTGTAATGTGAACTGCAGAGCTATTAATAGCATTGGAAGAGACCAGATCATTTATATAGAAAGAGAAAGGGGAAAGAATAGAACCTTGGGGTAATGCTACATTGTCTGGTAAATCTGATGAGCATAAACCGTCCGCTATGATATGTAGTGAGCAATGAGTGGGAAAGTTAGTGATCCAGTTGCAGAGTGAGGACGGCAGACCACAGGATGGATGATTGTTATGTAGGCTCCTTAACCAAACCCGATCAAATGCCTTTCAAATGTCGAGAGAAACCGTGCCACATTCTGCAAATTAAGCTATGGTCTGAGTCCAGAGGTGATTGGTGAACACGAGTTCAGCTGTAGATGATGAGTAGAGGAATTCATACGATTGGTCATGATTAGTTGATATATCTCTAGATGGTTCAAGAGTTGGTGTTGATAACTTCCATTTTTGCAGAGACAACAGAAGTGAGACTAATTGGATTGCATTTCCTTGGTTGGCATTTGTCATTTTTTAGGACAAATTGCTTGTGAACCGGTTTTCATGTTTAAGGTAGATGAGAGCGGAATAGGATAGATTCAAGTGGCATTCCAGGATGGGTGTTAGTTCTGTGGCATCATTTTTAGCACAACATATAGGACAGTGTCAAGACCAGATGCTTTGTTTGTGTTCAAACAAAGGATTCTTCGGATGTCTTTCTGTCAGAAAACTCTGGAAGCCATGAAGAGCGCCTATGTTGTTGGAAGTAAGTAACCTTTCTGAAGATGGTTAATGCAGGAATTGGAAGAGATGAGTGATTCCAGTAAGTTGGCTTTGTCTTCATGTGATATAACTTCTGTACCATCAGGATATGAGAGTGATAAGAACCTGGGTGAAGAAGTTGCTCTCAATGGCCTTGGAAACGAACCAGAGGGATCGACTGCTATTTGGTCATCAGGGGAGTTTACAGAATTTGGTCCTTTCAAAGTCTGACTTCGATCTGGTGATGATTTTTTTACGAATGTTACGAAGTTTAGAACAGCCAGAGTGGGTAACAAAAGATTTTGCCTTCACCCAGCCATCATATGCAGAGGTGCCAATTTCGAGTGGAATACGAGATGGAAATCCTTTATTCCTGTTAAGATGATTTCTATTATCATTACAGAGATTTGGATGAGAAGAACTGAAGCAATAGACAGAAAATCGGAAGGAGGAGAATAATCCATTGAGATCCTCGGAGATGGCACACATGTATTACTTAGTTACCAAAAAGATAACTAATAACCACCGTATACCTGAATGGGAAGCTTGTTACTAAGAGGTCAAATGTGCTTGCAAACTGGAGGGTGTTGTCAGGTATTCCACTAGGAAGATTGACGATCTGAGATAGGTCATTACTGATGACAAACACCTCAATATCCCTTCCTGATTGATCGATGAAACTGGACAAGCAGAACCAATATGAATTTTGGACTTTCAATCCACAAGAAGGTTTACCTTACTATTGCGTATTTCGACTGCAGAAAGTTAAGTTATAAACAGAGATAACTGAAGATCTTTGAGTGTTTGATGGAATTAGTAGGGCAATAACATATCACATGAAAAGGGCAGATTGATTTGGTAAAGAAATTTTGAACTAATGCAGTTCAATTAGTTGATATGCAAGGATTTGCATTGTGTTATGGTATGTTGCTTCTGGTAAATGCAAAAATGTCCCTTTTGGACAAAAAGACCTGTGCAATGAGTAGTTTGTTACACATGGGTTTTCATAGGAGGAGCTATTTTGATTTCCATTACTGTAGGGTGGAATTTTTTTTTTTTTTTTTTTTTTGGGTGGGGTAAGTATTAGTATTGGGTAATTTGCTTGGATTTTTGATGTTCTGTTATGTTTGAATTTTTTGTTTTGATTTTACGGGTTTTTGAAAATCTTTTGTGGAAGAATTTTTTAGATCCGCAGTAAAATCGCATTTCTTTGGTTTGTGGTCCTTTGCATAGATGTTGTGTATAACAATGTACTAAATAAGCAGATGTGATTTCTTGCTTGTACGTATGTCCTGAATTTCATCCCATGTCGAGCAATATTGTAAACGTAAATTATGTAAGGATTTTATATCTAAAAAAATATCCATAAACAACTCACAATGGTGTGGTTTTGGTTCGCTGAGTTTTGACGAATTTATTTTGATAGTCCGTTTCGCTACGGTTCGAGTAATGTAAGAAATGATTTCTTGTTCTGCAGCCTACCCACTGGATATTCACTGGCAAATGATGGAGTTTCAAACAATCTCGAAGACAGTATGAATGAAAGTGCAATTATTTTCATCACCAGTTTCTTCAAGATTTTCACTTCAAATATCGATACTTTCAAAACCGCGGAATTAATCACATCACCACTATATATAAAATATATAATTTTATTTAAATTATGGGGCTATTAAATCCCACATTGTTTTAAAACCGAATAAGAAACTCAAAGATCGGAATCAAAGAGTTTCATGCTGAATATAGTAACTATAAAAGTATCGGCGACTACTAGCATAAGCTAAAGCATAAGCTACGTAGTCCAAGTACGTAGTACAAACTAGGGCAACTCGTAGCAAAGGTGGAGAAAGTTCTGATCGCTATTCATAGTATTTTGCATAATGTAAAACCCATCTCCCAGGAGATGTTATACATTATGTCGGGAGCAGGGCCGCATTTATACTTTTGGAGTTCTGAGGCGCAACATCATTATGAGGCCCTCAAAAATAAGCATTTTTTTAGTTTATTGAAAATAAAAGTCAACATTTCCATAATAAATGATTTTAATAACACAATACAACATTGGTATACAAATATTTGCATTTTAAAAAAGTATAAAAATAAATCAGTCCAAATTTAAATAAAAAATTAATAACTAAAAGTTTTTTTTTCTGGCTTTGGTTTTAGCAAATATATCTATAATGTCATCATAATTTGATCGAGTCCATTACATCTGATTCAATGCATAATAACGACAGGTCACTTGTTTTATTTTGGTGCAAGTTTCTCCTTAAATATTTTTTTATTCGTTTCAACACTCAAAATGAGCGTTCAGCACTTGCATTTGAAATAGGCATCGTCAAAAATATTTTTTAAATCGTTTCTACGTTCAAAAAAGTAGACCTAAACCCATCGTTTATAAATTTGTGCATATTTTTAATTGAAGAATTTTCTTCCTTTATCATTTTTAAAAATTGCTTAACTTCATCGTACATTTTTCTGGATCAATATCATTCCCATAAATTTGTAAAATTTTATCAATTCTAGTCTTGTACTTTTCTCGATCTATATCTTTCTTCAAAAAAATGTCAACCATATCTAATATGTCGAAATAGCTTTTTGTTCTTTCATTAATTTCCAAAATTAGCTTATCGCAAATGACATTAAAAGTGTTCACAGCGAAATTTTCTTTCCCATGTAATATAATCTCATTGTTAGATTGTGAAACTTCGTCACTCATTTTTTTTTTTTCGTTTTCTAACTCTTTCCTTTTCATCTTTAAATTTTGTCACATCTGATAATAAATTCACTTCTTCATTTACAGTAGCAAAACTATTTCTTATATCTAAAATAAAACCAACTAAAGAGTGTAACAAATTATTAGCTAAAAACAAATCCATATCGGGATCTTGTAGAGATTTACTAGTAGCATTTATTCATTGTAAAATTTTGTCCCACATAACTGTTAAAATTGCTGTTTCTGGTTTGTCAAAATGTTCAGCCAATGATGAGCTCTCTAATTTAGAAATAGGTTTTTCATGAGGAGAAATGGATAGTTCAAGTAATGCATCTTTAATTTGTTTATATCCACGTTTCAAAGCCAAATATAGCGTCAGCTCTTGCGGACCACCTCGTTTCACTTAGTCTTTTAACTGTTAAAGATTTTTTTTCTAAATGTTTAAGGAGTATACCTCATCTTCTTGTTGAAGATGAAAAGTAATAATATACATTTTGAATTAAACAAAAATATTGCACTGCTTCCGAACAATTTCAGATATGTCTTTGACTCCATGAAGTCATGGGTAATACTACTACTACTACTAATAATAATAATATTCCCCGGAATAGTTGCTAATTCAATTTAAGGAATGACTAGAGCACGGTATATAATGTGCAGAGGGACTAAGTTTTTTCAGCCTAACTTTTATAGATACCTTTCATATTGGCAGCGTTATCAAGCTTTACCCTCTGCACATTTTTATATCCAAAGATAATTCTTCTAATTTTTTTAATACTACCTATTCTAAATATAAGGAATTATATTCTGTAATTCTGATGAACCCGATAAATGTTTCTCTAATGTCAGAATTTGCGGCACCATATCTAAATATCATAGTTAGTTGGTCATTATGGGCAATGTCTGGCGTTGAATCGAGTATTATTGCAAAATAACAAGCTTCCTTAATTTCTGATATTAATATTCCTCTTGTGTTTTTAGCTATTAACGCTATGAATTCATCACAAGTATATCAAGAAAGATAATTTGATCTGCCAGAACCACAGTTGGCATATAATATCATGTGGTGTTTTAAAAAATCATCAAATTCACTTAAATAATGTAAACTCGATAAATAATTTCCGCAGGAATCAGAAAAAATATCATTTGTATTTCCTCTAAATGCTATCCCTAGTTTACTCAGTAACTTAATGGTAGCTATTATTCTTTTTAAAACCTCTCTCCAATAATTTTCTTCAGATTGTATTATTATTATTATTATTATTATTATTATTATTATTATTATTATTATTATTATTATAAGAACCTCCATGGAGTCAAAGACTCATCGTGGGAGGTCCACTCTTTGTACACACAGTTTATCATACTGTGCCTTAAATATATTCACTGTCTCTGCACACACCACACTCTCAGGCAAAGCATTCCAATCACTCACCACTCTCCATGAAAAAAACCTGCTCCTCACTACCTTGCTCACACCCTCCTTATACAGCTTCCAGGAATGACCTCTTGTTCTCCTGCTATCCTCACCCATTCTGTGCAAAACCTCTCTGACATTAATCTGGTTATAACCTCTTAATAGCTTATATGTCTCAATCATATCCCCCCCCTCCCCCTTCTATCCACCAATTTCTGCAAATTGCATTTTGTCAATCTGTCTTCATACTCTACATTCCAGAGACGAGAAACCACCTTAGTCAATCGCCTCTGAACTTTTTCCAACGCAATTTCATCTTTTTGAAAACCAGGTGACCAGATCTGTGCACAGTAATCCATATGTGGATTGATCAATGCCTTATGCGAAGGAACCATAACATCCTTACTTCTACAAGTCAATGTCCTCCGCATCATTCCCATTATCCGCTGTGTTGTCTTCACTATTTTAGTAACATGTCCCCGAAATTTTAGGTCTTTGTCTACAATCACTCCAAGATCTCTCATTTCCTCTACCTCTTCCAAGATATTCGCACCGATTGTGTACTTTACATTCCATCTCTGCTTCCCAAATTTCAAAACCTTACACTTTGAAACATTGAATTGATATCCCCACTTATTTACCCATTCTGACAGTGTATTCAAGTCCTCTTGCAAAGCTACAGCATCCACGCTACTCCTGATAGCTCTGCCCAACTTTGCATCATGTATAAACAACTGCACATCACCATTCAGACCTCTCCAGATATCATTTACATGCAAATTAAACAGCAATGGACCCAAAACAGACCCTTGAGGTACACCACTGGTAACTTTCCTCTTCTGGGATATCGCTCCTCCATAGACAACTCTCTGATACCCATCAGACAACCAATCTCCAATCCAGTGAACCAATCTACTGTTCAGCCCCATCCGTTCCAATTTAATTACCAGCTTGTCATGTGGCAATTTATCAAACGCCTTTGCAAAATATAAATATACCACTGTATATGCAATACCCTTATCCAATGCATTTGTCACTTTATTATAAAAAGTAAGCAGGTTGCTAAAGCATGATTTTCCTTTAGTAAATTCATGCTGGCCACCAAAGAGTATTTTTCTGTTGTCAACCCAATTCTGAACTTTATTCCTAACTAACTTCTCTAATACCTTGACCACAACTCCAGACACAGAGACTGGTCTATAATTCAAAGCCTCACTCTTATCACCTCCCTTATGAATTGGAATAATTTTACCCTCTTTCCACTCTTTTGGAACTTGACCCAAAAGATATACAAAAGCTGTTGTTAACTCTCTGGCACATTCCCTCAAGACACGTGGTGAAATAGCGTCAAGTCCCACAGCCTTATTTACATCAAGTGTATTCAATTCCTCATATACCTCCTGTTCACTTACTAACAGTTCCTCCTCCTTTCTCACTGCTATCAAGTTCTGCATGATGTCGCATTCACAAGAATGAAATATCTTTAGAAATTGCTCACTAAATATCTCAACTATATCCTCCGAAGCGGTTATCATTCCTCCGTTTTCACCAATCAATTCCATCCTACCATAATCATTCTTTCTTCTACTGGCGATATATCGAAAAAACTCATTAGGATTTTTTTTGGCCACTTTAGCTAACTGCTGCTCATACTGCATTTTTGCTACCCTTATCAAGCTAGTCACCTTCCTCACCTGCTCTTTGTACTTCTCATGCAACTGGTTGTTACATATACTCATTTTGTGTTTCTTCCATAATACTTTCTTCTTCCAGATTGCATACTTTATCTCTTGATTCATCCATTTTACACCCACTCTGTTTACCCTCTTGACCCTTGGAATATACTCTGATATTGCCTCCACCAAACAGTTCTTGAGTATGGCCCAAGCAGCATTGATATCCTTTCCATCCAGTTCCTCTTTCCAATTTATTATCGCAAGCTGTTTCCTGAGCTTTTCGTAATTACTAGTCTTATAATTCCACATATATCCCTTTCTAACAGACGTCCTCAAATGACTAGTCACCCTGCACGTGATCACCTCGTGGTCACTTTCACCAACTGGTGGAAGATTTGACACCTCATTTATAATAACATCATCCGATGAGATGATCAAATCCTATACTCTTGATCCTCGTGTACCCTCCATTACGTGCTGCATAAGGTAATTATCTTTCGAAAACTCCAATAATTCATTTTCTTTACCCCAAATGCAGTCTCTTGCTTACAGTCTATATTACCATAATTAAAGTCGCCCATAATGATAACTCGTTTCTTGCTAGCTAGGCTAATTTGCCTATACATTTCCTTCTCATTAACCTCCATATTACCAGGTATATAGCAACACCCAACTAAATATTTCATCCTGTTTACTTCTATCTCACACCATACGGCCTCAAAACCGTGACCACTATTTGCACCTTGCAATTCCACCTTAGATGGGCACAACTCATCTGCTACCATTAACATTACTCCTTCTCCCTTTCTTCCCTGTCTGTCTTCACGGAAAATATCATATCCGTTGATCTCTATTCCTGTCAGGATGTCATCGTCATCTAACAACGTCTCACTTATACCAACAATTTTGGGGCCAACACACTCGAGCAAAGCAACAATTTCGTTCCCCTTATTTCGAATACTTCTAACATTAGTGAATAAACATAAGAAATCGTTACTGCTTCTACAAGTCCTAAGAACATCACTCCTGCGATGTGTCTCATCAATACCTTCCCCTGTCACTTCCTCTATATTACCACCAATTCTACAACTATTTGTTTGATCAATTCGACTATTTACAGAACTTGATTTTCTTTTACGATATGTATGTGCTCAGTAGAATGCTCGTGATCACATAAGGTTCGTGTTATATTTCCCCAGTCATTAAAACTTTTCATTAAGCTATTATTTGACTTAGAAAACAATTTACAAACAAAGCAGTAAATTTTGCTGGTTTCTGAAAAAATTAGCCACTCTCGTTTCTCCTTTGTTCCATTCGCCTTTTTACAGTAAAAATGTGACATATTTACATTTCTGACATATATTCTATTGCGTTCTGTGTATTCATTTTTTAAATTATCGATTTTACCAAAACTCTGGGGCATATTTATTAAAATATGCTCGATAAACTGTTCATTAATAGTAAGTGTCAAAACTGCTATATCGGTAGGATAAGAGATAGCTTGCTTGCTTGAAAGTACAGACTCCGATTGAAAATTTTCTTCAGAATCCTCTTGATTTGTTTTATTTACTTCTTTCTCTCATTTTCTATGTTTTCCACATCATTTTGATGTTCTTCATTTTCACGTTCATCTCCTCCTGATAACGATACCAATGTTTCGTTTTCATTCCGTGAGCTGTGAAGTACAACTTCAGTTCTACGAAATTCTTCATTTTCAGAACGCAAGAAAGACAAAATTGCTCCCTTTTGACTATTTAGCTGATTTTCATTTTCTCTAAGTCGTTTTATTTTACTAGCTCCGGATTCAAATTCTCTTGGCATTATTATGTGTATTAATCTATCAAAAGCGAAATAAATATTTATTAAATCCAAAATAAACATATAAATAAAATAAACAATTACATTAAAAGCTTAAAAAAATACAAAAATAGAAACAGTAGTATCTCGGTTTTGTTGAAATAAACGAGTAACAGTAATATAAGAATAATAATTAATTGAATAATATATTTTTACCGACTGCGAGAACTACTTTAACCATAAGATAATTAGGTATATACACTTGTATACAGTATACTAGCCAAATAACGCTAACTAAAATATCAGATTAATTACCGTTTTTTGGAATTTCCTTTACTGTTTTACGATATTTGACCCTTTTCGGTGCACAATTTATTTATTGTGTCTCTTCCCAAAAATATAAACGAATTTCACATGTACACAATAAATATGAATATTAAAAAAATCTTGGTAATATTAAACTAGCAACCTTGTAAGTCATTTTATATAAATAAATGACTAACTTATATCGATGGATTATAAATAATTATGCAACTTCTGCGATAATCTATATTTAATATTAAATTTTCTGAATACTTTAAAATCTTTTAATGCATTTATATATATATATATATATATATATATATATATATATATATATATATATATATATATATATATATATATATATATATATATATATATATATATAATTGAATCATAATTAATTTAAAGAAAAATGTAATTAAAATCTTTCTGTGAAAGATTTCAATTGCAGTGTTGATTATTGATATTGAGAACAACATTGATTTTGTTTGAAAAGTTTCTTTGCAAACATCATAGTTGCTACAAAAATTCTGGATACTAAAAAAATATTAAAAGGTATGGTAATAATTTAGTATAAGGATAAAAGTTTATTTTTTTTAAGAATTTAAATACAATCAAATTAAGCTTGCTAATCAAGCAAGCTTAATTTGCTAATAAAAATTGGAACTTCATTAACTGTAAAGTTCAGATATTCCCACTAAAAATAATAATTTTGAATTTACATAATAAAAATTATAGCAAAAATCATCATATTTATGGAATTACAACATTTATTTATTACCAGATTTATTCAACACCAGCTTTGATTTTTTTTAAGTTGCAGTAATAAGCATAATAATTCCAGTTAAAACGTAGTTAGTTAAAACGTAGACGCAATAAATAGTAATAAATAGTAACGATAATTTGCTATGCTCGCTAACATCCACATTTTTACTCGACATCTCACTCTAAAATGACTGACATCTTGATGCACAAAAAATGAACTGAAAAATCAATTGAATTTATAAATAATAATAAACTTGAAATTCAAATGCTCTATTTATGTCATATAGAAACTGCTCTCACCCAACTAATTAATACAAATAGCAGAAGCACACAAAAACCTAAATGTATTTCAAAATGATCACAAAAACTTTCTTTAACTCAAAAACTTATAAAAAAACTCCAAAAAAAGTATACTTGCAAAGAGGTTAGCAAACTCTCTATTTAGTTACTTTTATAAACTGTATATCAACTTCAAATTGGCCAATAGATTCTCTTAATGACACTTCTTGTCACTGTTAATCTTAATCTTAATTGTCCAACTAAAACACATTGTACAATTTCTCTTATAATGTGTTTTAGTTGGACAATTCAGATTTAGATTAACAGTAACAAGAAGTGTCATTAAGAGAATCTATTGACATATTATAGACCTTTACAAAGGTTAAATACCTTTGTAAAGGTATATAACTTACAAAAGCTCTGTATTGCACAAAACTGTCTAAGGCAATTCTCTCATCTCAGTTTTTGAGCTTTCTTCAGGAAATCTGGATTCAGAAATATCTCATCGGGAAATAATGGACCGTGAACTGCGCCTTCTGGTACTCATAGACAGCTCCAGCAAAAAGTTATTCTCACATGGCATAAAGAAAAACTTCTGAGCGAAGGTGCTTCAGGTAATTTATCTCATTTTTTCTCCTGGATGACTGGCTCCTTTTTCTGCCGCCTCCACTAACTCGAATTGCCGCCAACTGTCAACCGGGATTCCTCTCTGGCCAGGGAGCTTTTCTCCAGCGATTGGAACATCTCCTTTCGGCAACTCGAAGCTTTCTCTTAAGAGTGGAACTGGGAAACTCCTCTTTGGCAACGTCTGGAAATGGGAAGCCCTCTCTCTCTCTCTCTCTAGCAACTTCTGGATCCGGGAAGCCCTATATGCTTGGCTCTGTCTCCTTTTATTATGCCTTCTCTGAGACCTTGCATGAAGTTTGTAACCACTGAAGAATTCAGCATGATTCTTTCATCTTAAGTTTCAAGTTCGGCCCACTCTTTCTTCTCTTCTGTGCCTTCATTTGATTGTAAGTTGCAGACCATTGGAAAGTTGTTTGAACCTTTCTGACTGACTTCACTTCAGAGGTTGTTTACGTGCATAGTTTGTAAGCCTTTCTGATACACACAAAATTTAATAAACAACCTTTCTAATGCCGCAATTTGTAGATCTATTACATATAGCTCTGGTGAAAAACATTGCCTTTGTTTTTAACACTATAACATATTCTTATTAAAGAAGTATGTCTAATAGAAAATATACAGGGAAAAACAAGGTTATTTTTTACAACCTTCTTATGGGACTTGACATAAGTAAAAAATCGATGTAATGTGCTTTGGAATATTTAAGCTACAATCAAGTTTTTACAATATTGATAAGAACAATAGTCTAAAAGTCCAGGTAGTCCAGCAAGAACCATCTATGACAAAATGAAACTAGTTTATTTATTTAAAAACACAGAAATACAAATTTATTAAGTATATATTTATAGAGTTCATAATTAAAAGGACTCTAATAATAATAATAATAATAATAATAATAATAACAATAATAATAATAATAATAATAATAATAGATTTCTACAGATGTGTCTGATCTTGTTTTGGTATTATCAAAATTATCAAGTTATTCTGAAGCATTAAGAATTTTGCTATTTTATTATTATCCCGCTAATATTTCTTCAAATGCGATACTTTTTACAACAAAACTGGCTAAGTTATGTTGAATATATCTGTTCGCAAATATACGCAAAATCCTTTTGACCTAATAAAAAGGTAGAATGCTGATGAAACTTCATCTGCATTCTATCTGTTAAACTGCAATTACCCCCCCCCACACACACACACCCACCGTTAACGGATTATTGTAATTATGTGCACTGTATTTCTTCGATTGACCCTTTTTTGCACAATTTACTTATTGTGTCTCTTCCAAAATAAAAACGAATTTCACATGTCCGAAAATAAGTAATCAAAATGTTTGTTTGCATTGGCAATATTATGTCAAATATTTATATTTTTTAAATAACATTTATTGAAATGAATATGACATTTTGCTTCCTTTCCTTGCAAAATAAGATTACATGGGTCGCACATTTCAATTTTAGGAACGATATTTTTATTTTTATTTTTATTTTTTATTTATTTTTATGAACAACAAATGGTGTTAAACTGCATAACTCGGGGTTTCCGATTGTGAGTCTTTTTAATTTATATCCAATAGTTTTTTTATCAGAGATTCTACACCTTTGTCTTTTGCTTAAAACTGCAACAGGACAATTACTTTGGAAAAATAACGAATTCAAACAAAAAGAAAGTGCGCACATGTTATCTAGCAGAATTGTGTGTGTGTGTGTGTGTGTGTGTGTGTGTGTGTGTGTGTGTGTGTGTGTGTGTGTGTGTGTGTGTGTGTGTGTGTGTGTGTGTGTGTGTGTGTGTGTGTGTGTGTGTGTGGGTGGGTGGGTGGGTGGGTGTGTGATAATTTTGGGAGGTGGGAGTTAGCCATTAAAGGCGAATTAATTCTGTTATGAAAATTTTGGAAATGAAATTTCATTTTGACGCTTGCACCTACATGTTTCAAAGGATAAACTGTAGGGAAAATATCGCTACTTCAAACGCCGCATAATATCGAAATTATCCGAAAATATGTACAATAACAGTTGACTTTATAACTGCCGTTTATTTTGATTTGTAGTGAGTGATTAGGGGGAAAACCAAGAAAGTTGAAATGCCAAACCTACAGATCATGTTATAAAAATCATGCATTACATGATATGATTCAAGATTTACGTATGATAACGAATCTTCGAACTAAGATTATGAATAAAATAGGAAACTTAATTTGGAACAGATGGAGGCTGTATTCATTTTTAGATTCGGATTTTCATGAATTTATAAAATAATTGTTTGACAAAAATAATTATCTTTAATCAAGTTCATGGAGAATTTTAAAATGTATTGGCGATTAAAATAATTAGCAAAAAAATTGATAGTGACATTGATCTTCCAAAGTGATAAAATATGAAGTGAAGAAAGTATGAAAGGATTTCTTATTTTACGCTGGCATTAAAAACTATAATTATACGATAAAAACAAGCAGCAAAATGAATTTAACTCATACGTATTTAGTCTGATATAACTTAGATTCCAGTTACAGAGCAAACGTTGCTCTAAAAACGTTCTGTGGCTTACAGCAAAGGCAAGCCACATAACGTAGCTACTACGTACGCCAGGTAATGCAGTTAAGTATTCTTTTCAGCGTGAAGGATTATCGCACCTTCTAATGGACATCACAGTCAAACTACACTTCTTATCCATATTCTTTCAGCAGGTGGACAGAATATTATCCAGGTTTGCTGGACATGTATATACGTCCAGCAAAGAAATTGTATGCTTACATACATTAATTTTATGGAATACAGAGTTCCTGTTAGTTTTATATTCTAAGGAAAGAACAATGTATTTCAAATGGAAGTGGGAAGCCTCAGAAATATTTCAGCTGCCTCTAGTTTTTATATTATGAATTTAATAATTAAAAATAAGTATTTTATTTTGGAACTATAACTATGCTGTTTTTTTATTGTTCTTTGTGAGGAGTAAGGTTTTAAAATGAGGCCCCCTAGAGAGTGAGGCCCTCATCTTGCACATAATGGAAAATGTGGCTCTGGTTGGGAGATCACTACCCAGATCGGTTTCGATCTTTGAATAAGTGAAACAGGCTCTAAAAATAAGACGATCCCGAAAAATCGCCCAACTCTGCATTGTTCCACACAATAGCAGGCTCACCTAGCCAACGAGAAGAAGTTCTCAGCATTGGCTCTACCCATTGGCAGCCTCACCCCACCACCAAGCAGAGCCATAATCTCAGCAGTGGCCCCACTCAGAGACAGGCAAAAACTTATCCCCAAGCAGCGCCTCTCAGAGCCAGCCCCCACCGGTTTCAATCTTCATTGAGATCTCATCAGCGAGTAGCTAGACCAAAATAATACTAAGAGTATAGCAAAAAGAACTTATATATTCTGCTATACGAATTGTCAAAAAAGGTGCACCCATAAAATATTTAAAATAAAGAGCCAATAGGTTTCATTTTGGTGATGTAAACATTATTTAAATTAAGGCGATATTGAATCCCACATTGTTTTAAAACCGAATAAGAAACTGAAAGATCGGAATCAAATAGTTTCATGTCGAATATGGTAACTATAAAAATATCGGCGACTACTAGCGTAAGCTAAAGCATGTAGTCCAAGTGCATAGTACAAACTAGGACAACTCATAGCAAAGGTGGAGAAAGTTCTGATGAGATCTCAATAAAGATGGAAACCATTCTTGGTAGTGACCTTCCACCATTATGTAAAACATTATACATCTGCTAGGAGATGGGTTTTACATTATGGAAAATACTAACAATAACGATCAGAACTTTCTCCACCTTTGCTACGAGTTGCCCTAGTTTGTAAAACGCACTTGATCTACGTGCTTTAGCTCATGCTAGTAGTCGCCGATACTTTTATAGTTACTATATTCCACATGAAACTCTTTGATTCCGATCTTTGAGTTTCTTATTCGGTTTTAAAACAACGTGGGATTTAATATCCCCTTATAATATCCCCTTAATTTAAATAATATTAACATCGCCGAAATGAAGTATATTGGCTCTTTATTTTAAAAAATTTATTGGTGCACCTTTTTTGACAAATTGTATAGCAGAGTATATAAGTTCTTTTCGCTATGCCCTTAGTATTATTTTGGCCTAGCTACTCACTGATGAGATCTCAATAAAGATCGAAACCGGTCTGGGTAGTTACCTCTCACCATAATATAAAACATCATACATCTCCTAGGAGATGGGTTTTACATTATGGAAAATACTAAGAATAGCGATCAGAACTTTAACCACCTTTGCTTCGAGTTGCCCTAGTTTGTACTATGTACTTGGACTACGTGCTTGTACTTACGCTAGTAGTCGCCGATACATATATAGTTACTATATTCAGCATGAAACTCTTTGATTCCGATCTTTGAGTTCCTTATTCGGTTTTAAAACAATGTGGGATTTAATATCCCCTTATAATATTACCTTAATTTAAATAACGTGTACATCGTTGAAAAGAAGCCAATTGGCTATTTATTTTAAATAATATAATTTTATATTATATTACTGTTCTCTATCCGATTGAATTTAATTCCAACAGGTGTCGCACATATCAGTGGAATTCACGAGCAATGTGATTGTGTAGCGAAGTGTCTGTAAGGTAGTCCTTCGATGTGGTTAAACTGGAAATTCGTAAGTACATTTTAATGTGTCATGTATCTTATCAACTATCCCACAAGGTGATATAACTGCTTATTATGTGCCCTTTATAGTATCCTAACAGTCAATGAAAACGATCTCTAAGACCGAGCACTGCCACAACTTTTCTGACCGACGTACATGGCAGGTGCTAACGTAGTAAATGGCGATATTCTGCGAAGTATGCGCATATAGGTGATTATAACCAGACTATTATAAATTGCGTGAACTCTAATTGTAACGTTTTTGTTAAAATTAGAGTTTTATATTCTTGCTATAATTTTTACTGCGCAAAACAGTGAAGTTCAGTACTAAAAATTATCAGAAGACAGAAACCTGAACTGTCAATGTATTATATGGAAATTTAGAGAGCAATCAAGTTCACAGTAGTCAAGTCATTTTTCCGAAAGTGGTATGCATTCCACTACAGACCAGTGGTCGCAGGCAAATATGTCCCTCAGCCCTGATAGCAGTGTAGCTACGGAATCGTATCAAATTTCAAAATTTGCATATCATTCATTTTCTTAGCTTTTAGTTATAACAGTGCAGCTAAACAAAATTAGGACTCATTAGCATATTTTGAATTATTCCATTTCTAAAATCGGACTCTTTCCTTCCAAACGGTTACTTTGTTATCACGCGAGTCTAATGGAAATCGATGCGGACGCATAACTGCATGAGACGGCATCTCGTATCCGGATAAGTAGGAGCGGACAAAATAGAAGTTTTGCATTCATGGAGTAGGTGAAGCACAGATTAGGAGGATAACGGCTCGCTACTCGAGTGCCAATTCAAGGAGTTAGCAATTTTTCTTCATGAGGAATTATACTACCTGTTTCTTTATTATGCAACTATGTAGACCGGATAGATTTCGCATTTTTTCTTTCAAATATTTTTCTTTAACCTTTAAAATGGTGCAAATTGTAGAACCACCTGAAAATATCTTCAGGACTGAATATAGTGTTGTACTACTTACCCAGGTAAGATAATACAACACCAGGCAACTCGTAGCAAAGGTCGAGCAAGCTACCAACACTCCTATCCCAGTATCTTCCATAATGCAAAACACATCTCCTTGTGGATATGTATACTGTTATGCATTAAGGGATTGGCCACTACCCAGACTAGTTTCGACCTTTATTGAGGTCTCAACTTTATTGAGTGAAAAAAGAAATGGATGAACTTAATGCATTTGAAATGAAATAAGAAAAATCAATAGAACAAACTGGACAGAAAGAAAAACAAATGAAAAGGTCAAAGAAGAACTTAACTTTAAAGAAACAATAATTACCGCACTAAAAAAGCCCCAATTAATCTGGTTTGGACGTGTTTCAAGAATGAACCCAGGAATTCTACCGAACATTGAATAGTGGAATCGAAGGACTGCCGAGCAGCAGAAGACCAAGAAAGAAATGGATTGACAACATTAAAGAAAGCACCTACTTCATCTCTAGAATAGAATCTCATAAGAAGACAACAGACAGAAAGAAATGGCAAAGATTCATCTTTGAGTCAACCCACCATGAGCAGAAGAGAAGATAATTTTCTGTTTCCTTTTTAATCTCGTTTTTTTTTAAATATTGGTATTATATTTTTTATTCATTCTACCAGAATTTTTTTTTTGTTTTTATTTGATTGTATACTATATCTAAACTAAATGAGTTATAATTTCTTTACTATTTTTTTAATAAATCATTGATATTATCTAGACCTCATGATTTCCTATTATTCAGTTTTTAATTGCATTTTCAATTTCATGTATTTGTTTCTTCTTGGTTTGTTTACCTAGTTTTACTTTTATTTCACCTATTTAATTATAAAGGTCTTTAAAAGAATTTTCTAATTCTTCTATTTTTACTTTTACTATTGGAATATATTCTGCTTCTTCTTTCTTTTGTGTATTAATAAATGTCCACATTTGTTTCTATATACCTTAAATTTCATATTCAAGTTTTTTTGTATATGATTCCCAAAATTGATTTTTACTTTCTATTTTCTTTTGATTAACTTTATTTCTTTATATTTCAATTATCTGTTGTTTTCATTTGTAGATAATTTTCTTTCATTAATATTCTTATTTCTTCGTTAAAGCATGGAGTCCATCTTCTTAATTTTGATACTTTTTTTTTAACCTCTAATATTTCTGTTGCTATTTCAGTTAAATTTGTTTTAAAAATCTTCCAGTTATTTTCTACGTGTTGTTCGCTGCTTAGTGAGAATCCTTTTAGTATGTTGGAACTTTGTTTTTATCTGTTTTAGTAGAAACATTATTATTATTATTTCGGGCAACTCCAAGGAGTCGACAGCCTCATCAAGGGAGGCCCTAACATCATGTCAAGAACAACTATTCAACATTCACACAGTATCTATCATACCTTGCCTTCAACTCATTCACAGTCATAGCACCCACAACAGACTCTGGCAGCTTATTCCACTCATTCACCACTCTCCAAGTAAAAAACCTAGCTCTAACACCCCTGCTAACCACATTCTTGTCCAACTTCCATGTATGGCCCCTAGTCCTCCCACCACCAGTCCTATTCTCAAAAATATCTTCTGGATTAATCTTATAGAACACCTTCAGTAATTTGAATGTCTGAATCATATCACTCCTTTTCCGCCTATCAACCAATTTTTGCAACCCACAAATCTTCAACCTGTCCTCATAAGGTTAATTTCGCAGACCTGCTATCATCTTGGTCACTCGTCTCTGGAACCTCTCCACCTCCTCACCATCAAGAAGAAACCCTGGCACCCATATCTGGGCACAGTAGTCCAGATGGGGTCTTATCAAGGCTCGATACAGAGGAACAAAAACTTGTTTGTCTCTGCTTGTTAATGTATTTTTCAGAAGCCAAGTGATTTGATGAGCTGATTTAGCCTCTTTTGCGATGTGCCCCCTAAACTTCAACTCCCTATCCACCAACACTCCAAAATCCCTGGCCTCATCAATCTCCTGGAGTATGGTTCCACCAATGTGATATGCTGCTGCTAATCTTTTCAACCACAAAATGCATAACCTTACACTTTGCCAAATTAAATCGACATCCATTTTCTTTAGCCCAGTCCTCCAAACTATCCAAATCATCCTGTAAAATTTTGACATCCTGTGCACTCACAATTGCTCTACCCAACTTTGCATCATCAGCAAACAAGTGAACACTTCCTCTCAGATCCTTACCTATATCATTGATGAACAAATTGAAAAGCAGTGGTCTAAGAACAGAGCCCTGTGGCACACCACTAGTCACAAGCCATCTTTTAGACTCCACTCCTGAATAAACCACTCTCTGGTATATCTCCATCAACCACCCTTCTATCCATCTCACCAACCCTGTATCCATCCCTATCTGCTCCAGTTTGCTGGTTAGGGTTCCATGTGGTATCCTGTCAAATGCCTTGGCAAGGTCCAGTAGAATCACTGTAAACCCATTACCCTTACCAAGTTCAGCCATCACTGTGTTATAAAATGTGAGCAAGTTACTGAGGCATGATCTACCCTTCACAAAGCCATGTTGTTCTCCATACAGTATCCCATTTTCATCTATCCAATCCTGTATTCTTCTCTTGATTAATTTCTCCAATAACTTGACAATGAATTCAGATATGCTAATCGATCGGTAATTTTCAACAGCAGTCTTGGAACCTCCTTTATGCAGTGGAACTATTTTCCCCTCTTTCCACCCCATCGGGACTAAACCAGACCCGAGACTCAAATGAAACAAAATGGTCAAGGGTACTGACAATTCTTTAGCTGGTTCACATACGACACGAGCTGGTATACCATCCAATCCCACAGATGTGTTGACATTGAGGTTTTGCAATAGACTACTCACCTCCATTTCATTCACCACAGTTCCCATATAATCTATTGGTTGCTTCATTTCTGGATTGTCACCACCTGGATGATATATTCTTGTAGAGACCTCACTCAGTAATTCAACTATATTAACTGATTTGGTTACCTCCCTATCATTGGCATTCTTTAAAATCATTGTGCCATATACATTTTTTCTTTTACTTGCAACATATCGAAAAAACTCTTTGGGATTTTCTTTAGCCTTGATGGCCAATGTTCTTTCATAATCCTTTTTTGCTTTTCTTACCACACTCTTTACCCTTTTGGCCTGCGCTTCATACCGTTCATGTGCCTGTCGGTCATCTTTATCCTTAAATTCCCTTTATAGTTGTTTCTTCTTTTGCAGCTCAAGCTTAATGGTGTTATTCATCCATTTAACCTCTAAATGATTTATTATTCGGGCTCTAGGTATACAGTCGGCCATTGCTTCATGCAAACACTTCTTAACTGCCTCCCATGCACTATCAACTTCTAGCCCTTCCAGTAGTACATGCTATGGCACTGAACCAAACACACTCCTAAGCTTGTCATACTTACCACCCTGATAATTCCACATTTACCCTGTCTTAATTGTTAATTCCACACCTTTAGCCACCTCTCAAGTCAAGACCCTATGATTACTTTCACCAATTGGTGGCAACGTGGTCATATTTGTTACAGATTCTTAGATTCAGTTACTAGATCAAGCACTCCCTGACCCCTAGTATTTTCAATGATATGCTGTCGCAGATAGTTATCCCTTAATATCCACATAAAATCCAATCCCTTCGCCAATGTGTCCTCTTCTCACTCCAATCAGTGTTACCATAGTTGAAATCTCCCATAATATTTACCCTCCTTCCACTCATTTCTTCTATTTCTTATGCATACTATCTCCACCATCTATTCCATCACCTGATCTGTAGGAGCACCTAACTATATATTTTGTTCTGCTAATTT
This sequence comes from Typopeltis vanoorti, assembly GCF_054136105.1. Classification (NCBI taxonomy): domain Eukaryota; kingdom Metazoa; phylum Arthropoda; class Arachnida; order Uropygi; family Thelyphonidae; genus Typopeltis; species Typopeltis vanoorti. The sequence continues at coordinate 80,184,352 of NC_143572.1, forward strand.
CAATCTCACACCAAATAGCATCAAATGTGCTCTTTTCTCTATCCTGCAGTTCCACTTCTATTCTCCTTGGCTGTAGCTCATCAGCTATCATCAATAACGCTCCTCCCCCATTTTATTCTCCCTGTCACTCCTGAACACACCATATCCCTCACATTCAATCCCACTGGCTGTGTCATCTTCTGTCAGCCATGTTTCACTAATGCCATTAACCTGTGGTCTGGAAGTGCCAACCAAGACCAAAAATTCTTCTTTCTTGTTCCTGATACTTCTGGCATTAGTATACATGAATTGCAGAAGCCGATTTGTCCCATCCCTATTTTGATGCCTTATACTAACTAGCCTATTCTGATTTGTGGTCTTTCCTACTTGCTTAGGCATATTACACACATTCACACACTCAACTGTCTCCCTAAAGCCTGCATATCTTTCCCCTCCCCCTTAACAATGCTAGTTTCCCTTATTCTGCACATTCACTTCCAGTACATTTGACAACACCTTTTCAAGTATCTGTACACCAAATCCATTCAAATGTAAACCATCCTTTAAGTTACTAAAAGTTTTTTATAAGATTGATGGAAGGGAAATGTTTCAGCTGTGTTGATAGTGATGGACGACAAGAGGCCTGGAAATTAAGGAAAAGTATGTTAACAAAGGTGTGAGAACAAGATTTTTTGCATGGAGGGTAGTGAAGGAGTGGAATTGATTGCCTGAATCAGTTGTGAGTTCTTCTTCTGTAAATGAAAAGAAGAAGAAATATGATGTATGTTGTTTTGCTAGTTTGGGTCTCCCGCGATGAGTCTACTGACTCCATGGATATACCTGCAATAATAATAATATCCTTTCTTCTTTTAATAATTGCATGTTACATTTTATTTTCACCTATTTCATGTAAAGTTTTATTTCACATATTAACAGGTTGTGGTCACTCCCAATTTCTGCTGATGTTAACACTATAACATCTTCTATTTCTGATGGTTGTATTACTTTATAATATAATATAACCTATTATTGATTCCTGTCCTCTTTTGTTTCCAAATGTTATTTTATGCTGATAAAATGCATTCATTATTTCAAACTTATTTGATCAGAATTGTATCAGTGTTCTCCATTATTGTTTCTTGATTAAATCTTTGCATAATTCAGTTTATTGATATATTTCTTATTCTTGCATTTAAGTCTCCCATTATAATTAATTTTTCATTTGGTTTTATTTCATGTACTATTTGTTGTAGGTCCTGATAAAAGCTGTTTTTTCTTTTCTTCCTTCTTCTGGAGTGTATACTGTAATTATATTTATTTTACATTACTTTTTTACATTTATTTCTAAATTACTACACAGAATTGTGGACAGACAAATATTTTAAAAAAGACAACTGGCAAACAATTAATGAAAAGGAAATAACTAAAGAAGAATTAGAAATCAGCCTGAAAGAAACAAGAAACGGAAAATCACCTGGAGAAGATAAACTAGGTTCAGGACTATATAAATATGCAGCAACTAGATTCAAAGAAAGACTTATTATTTTTAAATAAAATTTATTCAACTGGTATCCCCCCAATAGAATGGAAAAAAGCAATTGTGATTCCTCTGTTTAAAAAAGTTAATAGAGATGACCCTAAAAACTATAGAGGTATCAGTATACTAAATTCCTGTTACAAAATATATAGCAAAATCTTAAATAGCAAACTAATGTAATATATTACGAAAACTTTTTAGAAGTACAGAATAGATTTAGAAAAGGACGATCATGTATAGACCTGGCCTTTTGCCTAAAATTAATAATAGAGAAAAGAAGAGAATACAATTTAGAAACACGTATTGCATTTATTGACTTTCAAAAAGCATTTGACAAAGTTAAAAGAAACATATTATTTAACATATTAAAAGTAAGACAAATACCAAATAATATCCTAAAAGCTATCATATACAAGAGGGATAAACCAAGGGGTCCTACAGGGATGTCCCCTCTCAGCACTCTTTTTAATATCTACTTAAATGAAATAATAATAAAATGGAATAAAAATTTACATCAAGGAATTAAACTTTCTCCTACAGTAAACTTAAACACTCTCCTCTTTGCCGACGACCAAATAATAATTACAAATTCTGAAGATAAACTACAGAAAGCTATTTTAGATCTAAATGAGATATCCAAAGATTATGGTATGATAATATATATTTACTTCTGGATTTTGCTAAGGCTTTTGACAGGATACCCCATAGAACACTGTTACGCAAATTGGAGCAGATGGGAATGGATATTAAATTGGTGATATGGATAGGAGAGCTCAGGGAGAGATACCATAAGGTGGTGTATGTAGGAGCCGAGTCCAGAATGAGGCAGGTGACCAGTGGTGTGCCTCAGGGCTCTGTGCTTGGGCCAATGTTGTTTAATTTGTATGTAAATGATATAGGAAACGGCTTAAAGGGAGATATTCAGTTGTTTGCTGATGATGCAAAGTTGTGTAGTGCAATAAAAAATCAAGCTGATGTTGAAACTTTGCAGGAGGATTTAAATAAGCTGGTAAAATGGGCAAAAGAAAATGGATGTCAGTTCAATGTGGAAAAGTGTAAAGTCATGCATTTTGGGATTAAAAGATTACCAGCTGTGTACTACATCGATGGAAAGGTACTTCAAGAGATTGACGAGGCTAGGGACTTAGGGGTATTGGTAGATAGGGAGATGAAGTTCAGAGGACACATTGCTAAGGTGTCCAAGATTGCACATAGGATTACTTGGTTGTTGAGGAACACACTGACATCCAGAGATAAAGAGGTTATTATTCCCCTTTATAAAGCATTGATACTTCCACATTTGGATTACTGTGCTCAGGTCTGGTCACCTGGATTCCTTGGAGATGAGGAGGCTGTGGAGAGGGTTCAGAGAAGAGTGACCAAGTTGGTGAGTGATATAAAAAATGCTCCCTACTTTGATAGATTGAGAGCTTGTGGATTGCAGAGATTGGTTGATAGGCGAAGAAGAGGGGATATGATAGAAACATTCAAATTACTAAAAGGTTTTTATAGGATTGATGCAGGGGAAATGTTTCAGCTGTGTGATAGTGATGGAAGAACAAGAGGTCATCTCTGGAAATTAAAGAAGAGTGTGGTTAACAAAGGTGTCAGAACAAAGTTTTTTGCCTGGAGGGTGGTGAATGAGTGGAATTCATTGCCTGACTTAGTTGTGAGCTCTTCGTCTGTAAATGAATTCAAGAAGAGATATGACAGATATTGTTTTGCTAGTTTGGGTCTCCCGCGATGAGTCTACTGACTCCATGGAGATACCCGTAATAATAATAATAATAATAATAATAATAATAATAATAATATCAACAGAAAACTCAAAAACTATGGCCTTTAAGGGACAAGATGCAGCAAGAACTAAAATTGTAATAGATAACAAGATCTTAGAACAGGTGAATTCATTCAACTACCTAGGATGTACGATCACATATGAAAAAGATATAAATGTAAAAATTGGAAAATATTTAAAAATAACAGGTGTAATTAACTCTATATTTAAACCAAACCTAGTTCAAAAACAAACCAGATTAAAAGTATACAATACATTAGCCCTACCAGTCTTAATGTATGGAAGTGAAATCTGGACAATAAAACAAACAAAGATTAACAACAGCAGAAATGAAGTTTATGAGAAAAACTGCAAAGTATACCCTATTTGATCACAAAAGAAACAAAGAAATTATGAAAAAAGTAAACCAAGAACCAGTAATAGAAAAAATTAAAAAAAAAATAAACATAAATAGATGGAACACGTTCAAAGAATGAAAACAGAAAGATTACCAAAACAAGCTTTAAAGTACAAGCCATTAGGAAAAAGGAAACCGGGATGTCCTCTTAAACGATTCAATGATGACTTCTAAGGCCAGAACAAGCCATGCTAGGCCTAAATCCTTGATACACATGATGACGATATTTATTTTACCTCTTATCGTTTTTTATCCAGACTATTAATATTCTTTCATTTATATATTTATATTCTTCTATATTTTCTTTTCACATTTTATGTATTACTGTTCCTACTCCAGGTTTAGCTCTATTTTGTTTTTTTACTCTGCTGTCTATAAATATTTCTCTTTTATGTTCATTATTCCATTTCTTTTTGTTTGTTTCTGTTATGCTGCATATTTTAATGTTTCTTTTGGTTATTTCTTGAATTAGTTCTTCTTTTCCATTAATTCCCCATACATTCTATGTTGCTAGTTTTATCATTCCATATCATATTCTGTTTCATTTCCGATCGATATCCAATTTTCCCATCTGATTAATACTTAACTTGGTTTCTCGAGCATTATTGTTTTACATTCAATGACAAGTTGCTAGCCCAATCACCAGATGCCTCCCACGTTAGCCAGGAATATTGATGTAGCCTGCATGCCTTGGGTGGCCCTTCTGGAAGACCAAGCTTCTGAAGGTACTTCACCCGTTACCTCTCCCTGATGATGAGGTATGGGTAGGATTTAGTGAGGTATTGCATTATATACTGCATAATTCTCCATAAACACCCTTAATTCCCTTCACCTCACATAATTTAAAATAAAAATTCCTATCCAAAAAATGTGTAAAGATTAAAACTTGTTAAGCGAGAATTTGTAAAGTGAGAACTACTTTTATTATTTTTTTTAATGAAAAAGTGTATGTTAGAAAAATACATGTGTTAACCTTCCAACAGGCCGGAATGCCTATTTATATATGTTTAGCAAAATCTGAATATGATGCATGTTCTGTTGAAAGAACATGGATAAGAAGTGTGGTTTGGGCATCATGTTCATTTGAAAGTGCGATAAACCTTCATGCGGAAGAGAATTTGTGATTATCGCTGTGTCTCATTTGCCAATAACAAGAAATGTTTTGTTCCATGCTGGACTTTTACTTATATGGGATAGACAAAAAATATACAATTTTTTTTCCTTCTTTTATTGTTTATTTATCTTTAAATATTTATCTTGAAAAACATTTTTCAAGATAAATATTTAAAGTATTTTGAAAAAAAAAAAAAAAAAAATGGGCTGTCAACTTTCCAGATTTTGCTGTTTTGATTTTTATTGAAAATCAACTTTCGTACATAACCTGAAGGAAGCACTTTGATGACTTTGCTTTATAGACAAAAATATGAAAATCTTTAATCACATCAAATGTGAAGTGATACTGGGAAAAGTATGAAATACAAAATTAGATGAAATTGGACATAATTCAGTTACTTTCAGAGGTCGTGGTAGCTGGAGGGTGCGGGGGGGGGGGGGGTTGGATAATACTTAAAAACAAAATTTTAATCAATTCCCTGTAGGACATGTCTCAGATAAATATTCATATGCAGAAATTATGTTGCTTTCACTCACAAACGATTATTTTGTAAGAAACAGCATTATTATTGAAATGAGCACTCTAGAAGTAACGATAATAATAATTTGTTTTGTTTTACAACTATAAGTTCATATGAAATACCATTGAATATAATTTTGCGATATTTTAAAATTAACCTTGAATAAAAATGTAATGCGGTTTAACATCTTGTTCATAAAACAGAAAGAATTGTTCTCAAACAACAGCAGTATATCTCAATCTGTAAGAATAAGAATGTGACATGCATATTTTTGTACATCGTTAGTAGTGCAATATAAAATAAAAAGTAATCTTCAGAACTTACTTATTGCAATAGATTTTGCTTGATAACATTTTTTTTTTTCAGAAGATTTTAAAACAATTGTTTAACACAAGGGTCCTTTCCATTCCATTTTTTTTGGGAGTGGGGCCAAAAAGAACTGAATACCGGCAACACATGCACAAATTTTTTTCTTAATTGAAATTTCTCTTTCTTTCTTAAAAAGCTGCATCAAATAATTTGTTTCCGATAATAAAATTGAAATTGTGATTATTACAATTTCAATTTTATTTTCAATTTCAATTTTATCTTCAAATAAATATTCTATCAGATTGTAAAAGAAATATTGGAATTTCTATTTAGGAAAGAATTGAAAATAAAATAAGACTGCTGATGTATTATGTAACACTGTTTGAGGCTCTAAAGAAGTGGTCTTTCTTTCTCAGTAGCTTTTCGACTTTACCTACAGCTGAGGAGATGTTAAGAGAAAAGTTATTTCTGGCAGCAGTAAAAGTCATAATATTTGCAATATTGTAAGGGGCGGGGGGAATGGACACGAACAAAAACTGACTTATTAAAATGAACTTTCTTTTTTTGTGGCATAAAAAATAAATATAAATAAATACTTAACGCAATGCATACATTCTTCTTTGATTTGAAAAGTGATAATTTAAATTTTGAACATACCAGCATGAGAAATAATATTCATGGGGTGTTTAGCAGTCAACAATTCAATGAATTACAAACATACAGCTGGATACCTGTGCAAATCTGTATGCACATGTATCTAGCCTAACTGGCAAATGCGGACTGCATGTATAAAAAGAAATTCAGCAGTAGTGTGTGTGTGTGTGTGTGTGTGTATACATATATATACACACACACACTACTGCTGAATTTCTTTTCATACATGCATCAGGCATATATATATATACAGGGTGTTCGGGATAAATTTGAGAGTTTCGTAAGGAAAAAGAAAATCTTCTTTGTATCTATTAAATTTAATGAATTGACAAAAAAACATTACAGGCAGAGTTAATTACAATACTATCAACAAGATTTACTCAAAATAACCACCATTAGCATCGATCACAGCTTCAATTCTGCTTCGGAACCTCGAACAAGCTGATGCTACAGTCTCCCTGGGAAGGGCCGCAAAAACTGTTTTAATTTTATCCATTAACTGGGCTTTTGTATTACTGGAAGTGCGATTGGTGTCTTTTTCAACTGCGCCCCATACAAAATAATCCATGGGGTTAAGGTCTGGGGAGTTTGGAGGCCAAACATTTGGACTGGTGAAGTCGTAGAAATTTTCAGACAACCATTTTTGACTTTTCCCAGAGGTGTGGCAAGGGGCCGAATCCTGCTGCCATACATACGGCCTACCATTGGCTACCCTTGTTATCCAGGGCTTGACTACAGTTAGCAACTCCACGAACAAAGCCCGAATTCCAATGCCAGGGTTCTTCAACACCTGTTCCTGCAGATTTGCGAGGAATTCTGCTGTACGAACGCAATCAGATCGTCTGCTAGGGATCTTTCTTCTTGCTACATCCTCGTAGTCACCATTGCAAGTCTCTAGTTCATGCCTGATTGTTTTTACTGTATTCAGGGAGCATTGGGCAGCAGTCGTAATATCCTTATTTTGATGGCGGGCACGAATCATCATGATACAAGTTATTCTCTTCCATGATTCAGGTGGGTTCCAGCTATCCATCCTTTCTGACATCTTGTATATGAATGAAGAAGGGTCCAAACTTTTAAATGAAGAGAAGTGTGTGTTAATACATGTAACTTACGGAAAAATATAATTAATTATAAATATGTCAAATTTATCCCGAACACCCTGTATATATATATATTTTTTTTTTTTTGAGAGACATCTTTTTTAAAAGATTTTAAAATGATGAAAACCAAGAGATAAAATGTAAAAAATTCTGTTTAATGAAGCACAGTTAATGTCATCTTCAAAGAATACTTCTTCAGGTGCACAATCAGAGGGAAGAAAGAGCTAAAAATTGCAAAAGAATAAAAATCTATACATTAAAGTATTAGCAGATTGACAATTGAAGGTGTTCTGGGTATCTCCTCATTGTTCGGTGAACAGTTGCATTCAGCATTTTATGAATACCAAAGTTGGATGGCACCTGACTGATTATAATTAAGATTGTTAAGATGTATTTGATTGATGATGATTTCTTGGGATTCTACAATTCTTCTGTCTAGTTCATCACAGCAGCAAAAGCTATTTTCAGATTTGTACCACAACACTGGATGAATGATGTTTTCTTCATTATTGTCAGCAGAATTCATGACATGGTTTGACAGTGCAATAGCTCTTGTTTTGCCATACGTGATGTCACTTTTATGTTCTTCAAGACGTAATTTGGTGGATTTTTCTGTCTGTTCAAAATAATGTTTATTGCAGTTGCACCAAATTCGGTAAACTCCGACATATTTCAGGTTGCTATGTTATTGTTTGGGCATACTTAGCAAGGAAGGGTGTGAAAGAAGTCCGGATGGTGTAATTTTTAAGAACTTTGGCCACTTTAGGTGAAATAGAGCTGATATATGGGAGGGATATGTATCCTTCTTCACTAGTACTATCTTTAGTATGGCGAGGAAGTGGATTGAAAAATAACTTAACTGTTTGTTTTCGAATAACCATTTTGCTGAAAGTTAGTAAGAAGAAACAGGCTCCTTTTTTGTATTGTTTTTATAAACAAAAAAAAAATGTGATTTAGCCATGGGTAATTCATTTCCGAAATTCGATGCAGCGTAAATTTTCTCCAATTTTTATTGCATCGATTTTTACTAGAAAGCTATAAAAATAAATTTGCTTTTGTAAATGGAATACTAAAAGCTTATGTATAGGGCCCAAAGGGAATTAACTTGCTCCTTGCATAAACAAAGAATGTATAAATAGTAAACCAAGGGCAATAATATTCCGATGCCTTTGCCATCGGAATATTATTTGATGTTAGAGCTCTGATTGTAGTGTAAGAGAACTATTTTGTTTATAAGTTCAGTCTAAGATGAGCTTCAAGGTCAGTTGAGAATGGAACGGCATGAATCAACCATTGGTTCTGCAGTCCAGTAAAACTGATTGAAGATGTACGAAAGGGAGAGAAAAGAGAAATCAATGGAAATGTCAGATTAAAGGAATCATGAGGAAATATTTGGGGATTTCAATCCTGAACCCAAGGTTCCGTGGAAGACTGAATATAAGGCAAGGTTTTTCAACCATCAGGATCTACATTTTGGCTAGGATACACCAAAGTCTGAAGGATGTCGATCTGCTGCAATGTCCAAGATCAAAAATGACGGTCAGAAATGATTAGCCACGGAGGAACCAAATCGAGCCAGACCAGATGCCTTGCCACATAGATGACTCTACGTATGTGCCAACCACTGGACCCTTTGCCCGAGTTTCGAGTCGCCAGTAAATCGCATTCCAAACCACTCCAAGAGATCTGACTGACGTGCCAGTGCTCCGATAACCTCTAAGGAAAGAAAATCCAAAAACTTGAAATGAAGAAGAATCTGAGGACAAATGGCCTGTAAAGAACTGCTAATTAGCTTAAGGAATTAACAACATATATAACGGATATTAATTAAAGGAAACTTTAATGAATAACTTCAATATTTCGGCAACGTCACACATTGCCATCTTCAGAAACATACAAATATGGTATGCGCACACAGGCACTAACAGAAGCAAATGAGGAAGAAGGCAAGAAACTAGTATTGTTCCTAAAGTCCTAATGGTGCCCTCTCGGGGGCTGATTGGGTTGTCTTGGCCGTTTGGGCTGAAGTTCTCATAATGTAAGGCTCCCAAATTTGGGGTAGTTTCATGCAGCCAAATTTGTTGCAGTTTGGAACGTTTTTTAGAGCTGCTGATGATTCCATGAATAATCTTTGTACTTTAACTTGCTGTAGTGTATTCTTTTAGTTTTCTTCCAACGAATTCTATGGCAGGTATCTAAGGTATGGTCTGCCAGCTCAGAGTGGCCGTACTGGTGAAACCAGATGTAGTATACAACAGGGAGGTCTTGGGGAAGTGGTTGGTCTTTGGTAGAGCGGATAATGGATGTCAACTTTTTATGTGGTCTATAACAAGAAGCCAGGTCATATTTTTTCAGGATATTGGTTATTTTCTCAGAGGTGCCCTGGATGTAGGGGATAGTGATAGATTTAGTGTAATCTTTATTGTGGATTGGGGGAGGGGGGTTGTAGCCATTGGCTAAAAAAGTGTTGAGGATGTGGTTTAGTTCAGTGGTTAGGGCATCGTCGTCTGAGCAGATTAATTTTGCCCTGTTATATAGTGTTTTTATAACCCCATATTGTTGTGAAGGGAGTGGTGAGATTGTTGGTGAATGCATTTGCCTGTATGGGTGGGTTTCCTATAAACAGAAAAAAATAAAAATCCATCAAGCTGGTGAGTGATTAGGGTGTCTAAGAAGGAGAGGGTGTTGTTTTCTTCTTTCTAAGGTGAACTGGACTCTAGGGTGTTGGTTGTTTAAGTGTGTTAGGAAGGAGTGGAGGGTATCTAAGCCATGTGGCCAAATAGTGAACACATCATCCACATACTGAAACCAGATAGTGTGGTTTTGTGGGGCAGAGTTTAAGGCTTTCTCTTCAAAGGTCTCCATAAAGAAGTTGACCAAGGGTGTGGGAAGTGGTGAACCCATGGATGTCCCCTCTATGTGTTTGTGGAATTTTCCTTGTCAAACGAAATAGCCTGGGTTCATTGTGAACTGAAATAGGGCTGAGATATCAGGAGGAAACTTGGCTTGGATGAGCTCTAGAATTTCCTTGAGTGGGACATTAGTGAATAGGGAGGAGACGTCAAAACTGACCATTATATCAGTTTGTAGGAGTGAGAGGTTTTCTATACTGGCTTTGAAGTGGGCTGAGTTTTTTATGTGATGGTGTGTTGCCAGTATAGTGTGTGAGCGCTTTGGCTAAATGTTTGGCTAATTTTTATGTATGGGAATCAATGCCATCCATTATGGGACGTAATGGCACATTTTGTTTATGTATTTTTGGAAGCCCATATAATTGGGGGGGGGTCTAGAGTTATAATGTTTTAGTCTGTTAGTGACTTCCACAGACCAAGAAGTGACCTTCTTAAGGAGTCTGTGGAGAGTTGTAATCTAAGAGCAGGTAGGATTATATTCATTAGGGAGGTAGGTAGTGCAGTCTAGTATGAAAGCATTAAGCTTACCTGTGTAGTCCTTTTGGTTGAGGACCACAGTGGCATTTCCCTTATCTGGTTTGGTGATTACTATTTTTTTGTTTTTCTTCATTTCTAGTAGAGCTGCATATTTGTCTTTGGATAAGTTGGTTTTTGGAGGTTTTGCTTTAGTGAGAATGCCGGCTACATCCGGTCTGACGTTGACGATATGGTTAGGAAGGTTGCGAATGCAACGTTCTATTTATTATTATTATTATTCAGGTCTCCATGGAGTCGAAAGACTCATCGTGGGAGGTCCTTCCTAAGAACATAAAGTCTGTCATACCACTCCTTAAACTCATTGACCGTTATCGCTCTCACCACTCCATCAGGCAATGCATTCCACGGTTCAACCACCTTCCATGCAAAGAAACCACTTGTGAATTTCCTTGGCAGGTATTCTTTTAGGAGCTAGGGCGAAATTGTGACAATGAAAGCGTAGTGAGTGCATCAGGCTTTAAACTACGGAAGAGAGGTTGACTACAATGTTGAGTGGTGGCTGTGGTAAGGAAGTAGAATTCTTTATCAAGTTATCATATATTTGTGCCGACTATGTATTTTTTCGAATTCTTTTGTTGTAGCGCATGAGACAAATAATCGTCCAAAGATCATGGCTGAACGTATCTCAAAGCTCTTCCTCTAGCATCCATAAGGTTTTGTTTTCATTGGCAATGAGAACACGCGTCGCTGTGATTTGTTCTCTTGATAAGACGGGGCTTGTGTGGTTATAAATATGGAGAGCTTTGAATATGAAGAAATTGGCTGCATAATGCAGTCATAAGCAACCCAGAATAATTTGATCGTTGTATTATTTTACTGTAGCCAGTACTCTATTTCTTCATGACTTCCAATGACATTACATCTCAAACGAGTTTTCATGACTACCAATCGCTTTAATTGTTATCGATATCATACCTTAAACATTCCCACAGAACAAGTTTCACTATAAGTATGAAGGCTTCTGAGAAAGTTCTCTGAATACCTTTCTGCAACAGGAACGAGCGACATCTCACAGAATAAAGAAATCAAACTTTAAGTAGAGAGAACTGTTTCTGTGATTTTCTTACCGAATTATGCATGTAAGAATATCTTTGAAATCAATCACTTAAAATTAAAGACTCAACTGCCTGATATTGACTACATTAACTTTGTTTAATGGAGTAACAGCTAAATTGGAGAAGAGAAATGACAAAACATTACCAAAATCCTGCTGGATTTTGGTAATGTTTTTGATAGGACATCCCCATTGAACTTGAAATGCATATTAAACTGGTGATGCGGATACAAGAATGTCTCATCTACAGACACCAAAATGTAATGTATTATTATTATTATTATTACGGGCAATTCCAGGGAGTCTTTAGACTCATCGAGGGAGGCCCTAAATCATATTCATCACAACTATTCGACATTCATACAGTATCTATCATACCTCGCCTTAAACTCATTCACTGTCACAGCATCCACCACAGACTCTGGGAGCGCATTCCACTCATTCACCACTCTAAAAGTAAAGAACCCAGCTCTAACACCTTTACTAACCACACTTTTGCCCAGTTTCCATGGATGTTCCCTAGTCCTCCCACAACCAGCCCTGTTCTCAAAAATATCTTCTGAATTAATTTTATAGAAACCCTTCAGTAATTTGAATGTCTCAATCATATCTCCCCTCCTCCGCCTATCAACCAATTTTTGCAACCCATAAATCCTCAACCTGTTTTCATAAGGTTCATTCCACAGACCTGCTATCATCTTGGTCACTCGCCTCTGGATCCTCTCCACCTCCTCCCCATGAAGAAGAAACCTAGGTGACCAAATCTGGGTAGAGTAGTCGAGATGGGGTCTTATCAAGGCTCGATACAGAGGAACAATAACCTGCTTGTCTCTGCTTGTCAACGTATTCTTCAGCAACCAAGTGATTTGATCAGCTGATTGGGCCACTTTCGCAATGTGCCCCCTAATCTTCAACTCCTTATCCACCAACACTCCTAAATCTTGTGCCTCATCAATTTCCTGGAGTGCAGTTCCACCAATGTAGTAAACTGCTGCTAATCTTTTTACCCCAAAATGTAAAACGTTACATTTTGCCACATTAAATTGACATCCATTCTCCTTAGCCAAGACCTCCAATATATCCAAATCATCTTGCAAAATTTTGACGTCATCTGCATCCACTATTGCCCTACCCAACTTTGCATCATCCACAAACAAATGAACTGTTCCTCTCAGATCCTTTCCTATATTATTAATGGACAAATTGAAAAGTAGTGGTCCATTAAAAGAACCCCGTGGCACACCACTAATCACAGGCTGTCTTGTGGACTCTACTCTTGAATAAACCACTCTATGATATCTCTCCGTCAACTACCCTCCTATCCATCTCACCAACCCCATATCCATCCCCATATGCTGCAATTTACTGATTAGAATTCCATGTGGTATCCTGTCAAAGCCCTTAGCAAGGTCCAGTAGAATCACTGTAAACCCATTACCCTTATCCAGTTCAGCCGTCACTGTGTTATAAAACGTGAGCAAGTTACTGAGGCATGACCTACCCGTCACAAAACCATGCTGTCCCCGATACAGTATCCCATTTTCTTCTATCCAATATTGTATTTTCATCTTGACTATTTTCTCCAAGACCTTGATAATGATTCCTGTTATGCTGATTGGCCGATAATTTTCAACAGCAGCCTGAGAACCCCCTTTATGCAGCGGAACTATTTTCCCCTCTTTCCACCCCCTTCGGACTGACCCAGACCCGAGGCTCAAATTAAACAAAATGGTCAAGGGCACTGACAATTCTTTAGTTGCTTCACGTACGACACGAGCTGGTATACCATCCAATCCCACAGATGTATTGACATTGTGGTTTTGCAATAGACTACTCACCTCCACTTCATTCGCCACAATTCCCGTATAATCTATTGGTTCCTTCATTTCTGCAATGTCACCACTTGGATGATATGTTCTTGCAAAGACATCGCTCAGTAATTCAACTATATTAACTAATTCGGTTACCTCCCTACCATCGGCATTCTTTAAAATCATTCTACCATGAACATTCTTCCTTTTACTTGCAACATATTGAAAAAACTGTTTGGGATTCTCTTTAGCCTGCATGGCCAATTTTCTTTCGTAATCCGCTTTTGCTTTTCTTACCATCCTGGCCTGAGCTTCTGTTCCTGCGCCTGCTGGTCACCTTTCTCCTTAAATTCCTTCCACAATTGTTTCTTTTTTTGCAGCTCAAGCTTAATAGTGTTATTCATCCATTTAACCCCTACTTGATTTATTATTCAAACTCTTGGTATACAGTCAACCATTGCTTAACCACCTAAATTCTTAACCACCTCCCATGCACTATCAACATCCAGCCCTTGCAGTTTTACATGCAATGGCACTGAGCCAAGCACACACCTAAGCTTGTCATACTTACCAGCCCGGTAATTCCACATGTACCCTGTCTTAATTGTAAATTCCACTCCTTTAGCCACCTCCCAAATCATGACCTTTTGGTCACTCTCACCAGTTGGTGGCAACATGGTCATGTTCGTTACAGCCACATTCTCAGTTGCAATTACTAGGTCAAGCACTCTGCCCCCTGGTATTTTTCACTACATGCTTGCCGCAGATAGTTGTCCCTTAATAATCGCATAAAATCCAATTCCTTCCCCCCATGTGCCCTCTCCTCTTTCCAATCAATGTTACCATAATTGAAATCACCCATAATAATTACCCTCCTTCCACTCATTTCTTCTATTTGTTTATGCATACTATCCCCACCATATATTCCATCACCTGGTCTATAGCAGCACCCAATTGTATATTTTGTTCTGCTAGATTCTATCTCACACCAAACAGCCTCAAATGTGCTCTTTTCTCTATCCTGCAGTTCAACTTCTATATTCCTTGGCTGCAACTCATCAGCTATCACCAATAACACTCCTCCCCCCCCCTTTTTTTTTTATTCACCCTGTCACTCCTGAACACGCTATACACGTCGCATTAAATCCCACTAGCGTTATTATCTTCTGTCAGCCATGTTTCACTAATACCAACAACCTGTGGCCTGAAAGTGCCAACCAAGGCCAAAAACCCCTCCTTCTTGTTCCTAATCCTCCTGGCATTAGTGTACATGAATTGCAAAAGCCCATTTGTCCCATCCCTACTTTGATGCCTTGTACTAACTATCCCATTCTGATTTGTTGTCCTTTGTACTCGCTTGGGCATAATATACTCATTCATACACTCAACTGCCTCCCTAAAGTCTGCATATAAGTCCTCCCTAATGTAATCCTCCCTCCGTAATGCCTAAGTCCTCCCTCCCCTCTTAATAAATCTAGTTTCCCTTCCACATCATTCATCAACACTTTTTCAAGCCTCCGTACACCAACTCCATTCAAATGTAACCCATTCATCTTATATAAGTCCTTTTATGGAGAAGCTGAGTTGATGGTGAAGCAAGTAAGGCTGTAGGCTTCAAGTCTCTGTGCATGGACTATTATTGTTCCATTTGTACATAAATGATATAGGAAATGATTTGAAGGAAGATATTCAGTGGTTTGATTATGATTACAAGTTGGGGAAGGCATTAATTAATCAAGCTGATGTACAGAGCTTGCAAGAGGATTTAAATAAGCTGGCAATGTGTAAAATAGATGAAGGATCCCAGTGCAGTATGCAAAAGTGTGAAGTTATGCATTTTGGGATTAAAAGATTACAAGCTATCTAAAATAATTGATCGAACTGTACAGCAAGAGATTGATGAGGACAGGGACTTTTAGTAGATCAGAGGGCATATTGCTAATGTGTCCAAGCTAGCTCATAGCATTACTTGGTTATTGACGAACACACTAAGATGCAGAGATAAAGAAGTTATTATTCCTCCTTATAAGGAGTTGATAGTTCACATCTGGATTACTCTGCTCAAATGTGGTAGCCTGAATTACTTGCAGATGAGGAAGGGGAAGAATAGATTCAGAACGAGTGAGCAATTTAGTGAGTGGTATGGAATGCCCCTTACATTGATGGATTAAGAGTTTGTGGATTACTGACATCAGTTGATTAGCTGAGAAGACGTGATATGGTAGAAATAATTCCTTGACATATTTTTCCTGCATTAATCCCATAAAAGGTTTTTATAAGAGTTTCCCCAGGCATATGGCTGTGGTTTGTAATTTTTAATTGTGGTTCCAAATCATTACATCTTTACAGTATTTATACAATAACAATAAATTAATTATATATATTACAATTTTTGATTAAGTGTATTTACCAGTAACCAAAAAAAAAAAAAATGCACTTAAATATAAGGAATGGATTTTTTTTCTTTCTTTGGTTTGATCTCGTTTGAGATGTAATGTCCCAGTTTGCATCATCGGAGCTTTTTAGTAAACTTATCTGAGCATGGCACCATCGAGTTACTATTTTGATTCGTGATGGATGCAGGCTGATGATTGAAGGGTCTGATATTTACTACAGCCATAGGATGAGAGATTCATTCACACACACACACACACACACACACACACACACACACACACCTAATAATTTGGAATGTTGTAATGCGTCACTGAACTGGGAAGCCTGAACTGTGTTTCATTAAGTTTGTAAGGTGTGTTTGGTTCGTATTCCTTGTTCATAGTACTCTCAATGCTCTATTGAGGCTATTGCAGTTTGCAAGCTTCGTATATTCAAAAAGTAGTTTAGCATGTCTGGGAAGTAAAAGCTTGGCATTGCCTTTCTGTAGTGACTTATATTTATATGTGATATAATTAATCTTCTGAAGTCTTCTTAAATATATGTATTTCTGGCTGTATTGTAATTGGCATTGAAATAATGTTTTGCATAGTGACATAAGTGTTTTGCTGTTTGTATTTTGTGACATTGCAGTGTACCTAAAACGGGTATTGTGTTGTAATGATATTAATGTATTTAGCTTGTAGTGTGCACAGAATGCGTATGTTGTTATAGCGTATCGTCATATATTTTGGTATATTTCGTATAGATTTGGGCAGTGAACACTCCCTTGTGGCACAACAGGTTACTGGTAACTCTACTGTGGTTTGCCCAATAAGTGTGATATACTTTTTATGTTGCTTTAGTCAAATGGATAAAGACTAGCATGACCATTTTGTTTTTATCCAAGAAAGTATTAATTACTCCAATAATATCGTTCAAGAGAGAGATTTTGTTCCCTTATATTTCTGAAAACCTTATTGGATTTTGGGGATGATATGAAAGTTCTCTGTTCTTGTGTAGAGGTTTAAGTGCTGTGAGGACATTATGTTGGAGGTTTAATGGATTTTTTACAACACTCAAAAAGAATTAAATTAGAATTTAATACTCCTATATTTCGTCCTAGTCACTAGGACATCTATGGGGATTACAAAAGCAATTAATGTAACATGCACACAAAAACTTACAATACTAAGCCCAATCACGTGGGTGACACTAAAGTCCTATCTAGGTGGAGCGCCCTCTAAGGGCGGTAGTAGGTGGCCTGGAATGTAAGGTGGGACCTCTGGTGACAAGTGTTTCCGAAATCTTTGGAAGCTTAATGCAACCGAGCTACCTACATCCCGCTAGAACACGACCCCACAAAAACACAAGTTAAGAAATTAAAAATGTTACTTAAAAAAGTAACCTCTTGGCCCCCTGACGTCACGAAAAAACTTAAACCTTTCCGCTCCCCCCCCCCCCGAATATACGGTTTACCAAAAATCCACAAACCCAATTCCCCCACTCAGACCTATATTAGATGCCACCAATGCACCTTGTTACAGACTGTCTAAACAGCTGGCCAACTCGCTGTCCCCCCTCACCGGAAATTCAGCTTCCTATATAAAAAAACTTGACCCACTTTAAAGCACTCACAGAAAATTTAACCTTGAACAATGCAGACATATTGGTAAGCTTTGATATCTCCTCTTTGTTTACCAGTATTCCCTTAACTGACACTTTATCTCTCTTAGAAAACGTTTTCCCCTCTGACATCTTAGATCTCTTTTCCTTTGCCATCAACTCTGGGTATTTCTCTTGGAATAACAAAATCTACAAGCAGATAGAAGGAACCGCCATGGGTTCCCCCCTCTCACCCCCTTGCCAATTTCTATATGGAAGATTTCGAAAAACGAGCCATAGACTCAGCCCCACTCAAACCTTCTATCTGGCTAAGATATGTAGATGATGTGTTCTCCATTTGGCCTCATGGCCCAGACACGTTAGACTCCTTCCTCGGTCATCTCAATAGCCTACATCCAAGAATCCAGTTTACTATGGAAAAGAACAATTGTTTACCCTTCCTAGACACCTTAGTCACGCACCTGCCCAATGATACACTTGCCTTCACTGTATACAGAAAACCCACACACACACAGGCAAATACATTCACAAACTCTCCCACCACCACCACCCCTCACAACAATATGGCATCATTAAAACCCTTACCAAGAGAGCCCACAATCTTTGTTCCAGTGGAACTGCCCTCACTACTGAGCTTAACCACATACACAGAACTTTCCTCTCCAATGGCTACAGTGAACACAGTATCAAAAAAATCATCAATTCCTCCCCCATTCCCCATCCCTCTCGTCAACAAGAATTTAAAAATGCCATCACCATACCCTACATCCGAGGCACTTCGGAAAAAATAGCCAAGATACTAAAAAAGTATAACCTACACACAGCATATAAGCCCTACCGCAAACTTGCTACCCTTATCCGTTCTACGAAAGATCAGCTCCCCCCTCTCTCTCTGCCTGGAGTTTACAAAGTACCCTGTTCCTGTAAGCTTGCGTACTTTGAACAGACAGGCAGATCAGCATCCATCCGCCTGGAGGAACACAAGTCGTACATCGTTAAACACAACTATGGCCATTCAGGCTTGGCTGACCATGTTTTGGACACCACCCACAGAGTATCATGGAAGAAAACCACCATGCTCCACCACAGCAAATTCAAGAAAGAGAGACTTTTCTTAGAAGCAGCAGCAGCTCTCAGAAACCAACCAAATCTTAACAAATACGGTTGCATTAAGCTTCCGAAGATTTGGGAAACACTCGTCACCAGAGGTCCCACCTTACATTCCAGGCCACCTACTACCGCCCTTAGAAAGCGCTCCACCTAGATAGGACTTTAGTGTCACCCACGTGGTTGGGCTTAGTATTGTAAGTTTTTGTGTGCATGTTACATTAATTGCTTTTGTAATCCCCGTAGATGTCCTAGTGACTAGGACGAAATATAGGAGTATTAAATTCTAATTTAATTCTTTTTGAGTGTTGTAAAAAATCCATTAAACCTCCAACATAATAATGAAAGTTCTCTGTAGATGTTTTAAGTTTCCTTAGTACAATCCACTCCAAAATTTGATTGGTAATTAGTAGTGTTGTTATGGGTTTGTAATTACTGGTTAAATTTCTTTTTCCATTTGTATATGGGTGCGATTATGGCCATGTTTCACATACTTGGTATTTGCCTGGTTTTAAATATTTTATTTATTAATTTTAGTAGGGTGGGGCCTAGGCTAGTTGTGTGACGCTTGGTATCCTTAGGTCTTATACCATCAATTCCGGACCTTTGTTTGGATTGATGTATTAGAGAGAAGTTTTGATTGTGGTCCAACTGGTGTATTGCATTTTCTGATTAATGGGATATTTCTTGGATGGATTCTACAAAGTATTATTATTATTACATATTATTAAGTATTGGTTAAAGTGATTTGCTATTTGTTGGATAGATTTGCTGTCCAATCACATATCCTAGTCTGGCAAGGTGCCGAGGAGAGTCTATTCATGCTGAAGGGAAGAAAGAAATAAAGGATGTACGAATTGGTTACCAACATGCAAAAATCACGTGGTTTATGCGTAAAATTTTCCAACTGTTATACAAGCAAAGTAGTTACCACATTAAAAATGCAATGTTCATAAAAGTAATTTTCTGATGTGTAATAATAAACAACTCATCCCATAATACGGATTGATTACGCTATTATAGGAATGGACTCTCCTTCTTCTGACATGCACAGATGTATCGAGGGTCTCATATCTTTTGGCATACAGTAGTGTCTTCATGAAGGTGTGTTTTATGGTTTCAGAGGGGTTGGAATTGGGATCATGATCTAGCATCTCGTTGATCAGATGCCAGGTTTGTTTAATGTTTATTTTCTGCGGAGGTTAATTTCTCTCTAGTAGAAGCTTCTTTTCACATTTCTTATTTGCCTTGTAATGTGATTCCTTTTATCCTGGAGTTGGTTTTTAAAGCTGCGTTATTTAGATATTGCTTTAATTGTTTCCATAGAATATCCTTTCTGTTTATATCTAGGATTATATTTTGTGTTAACCAAGGATTTTGGTTTGTTTTTAATCGAATTCTAGCCTTCTTTGCCGCTTTCTTACATATTTCTTTTAGCGTGAGTTTTTTATATACTATCTGTTTGCGGCAAAGGTTGGTCAGTTGGTAGAGCCTCTGCTACTAATGGCTCAGTTAAGTAAGTTTGAGCGCGGTTAGTAGTTGGAAGGATTCAATCGTTCGATACTGTTGGCACACTCTCCCTCGATGAATCTTTGGACTCCCTGGAGGTGTCAAATAATAATAATAATCTGTTGAGTCTGCTGGTGCCATGTGTTCCTGGTCGACTATTTTTTTCTTTTATTATTGTTTTGTGTTACATTTCATATGTGCAGCATTGCATGGACGCTGTTTTATTGTGTAGGTTTAGAGCAAAGAAATAACGGTCTGCTAGTTTGCACATTATGACTGCTGCTATATTAATATATAACTATATATTAATATAGCAGCAGTTCTATATTCTATATAGTTCTATATATATTAATATATAGAATTTATAGTTCATATAAATAAGAATGTTTATATGAACTAAAAAAAAAGCAGTGATTAATTTCCCACTATTAATTCTATTGTACTGGATAGCATATGTAGGTATTGTATAGTGTTGTTATTGTTGTCATTTACGATATTTATGTTTAATCATCTATTATCATTTGGTATTCAGTTCAGCATACTTCTTGGCATGAAAGCCAGCAACTGATTTCGTGCAAGAATTTTATCATGTTTAAGTTTCGTGGCCTGTAAAGAGCGTTCAGTATTCTGGGATTCTGTCAATTGGCGGCGTTAATGATTTCAATGCAAAAGGTTTCAGCATGCTCAAACTACCATGCAGTTTCTTTTGCTATTAATTTATGTCGTGACAATGTAGCATCTAAAGTATAGGTGAAGTGCGTGGTGATCGAATGCGAGTATTGCCTCAGCTTGCCTGTCGATGACACGGCGCAAAAATTCGCTTAGTGGACAAAGCATTTTATTTGTCCTCAAAGATTTTAACTCAAGATAGTTATTTGAAATATTATTAAAAAATAAAGACTGCCAATTTTCCAGATTATGTTATTTTTATTCAAAATCAATACTTCACAGATTTCCTGAACGACGTGCATGGGTGACTTTCTTTATAGAAAATAACATGAAATTCTTTAATCATATCACTTTTTTTTTCTTTATATCATAATCTACTGTTCTTTGCAGTTTCACCTTTTTTGGTTTCCTGTGTAATTGGTCATTACAAAATAAAATTGACGGGAATGATTTCAATTGATATGTATATATTTTCTGCTGTTCAGAGATTATGCTCCAATTTTAAAGTAAGCAGTCATTTTCTGTCTTCCATCATGTATGTGGATGATAATGAGACCAAATGAACTCTTTCCACTTCTGTCTGTTCCTGGGGATTCTGAACAATTCTGTCCAGTATGGTGTCGCTTGTGATTTGGTTTTGAGGTCCCCTTTTATTTTGTTTTTCCATCTAATTCTGGGCCGTCCTTTGGATGTTTTTTCTTCCATCGTTGTATAATTATATTTAGGGCTTTAGATGGTAGTCTTTCTGTTCCAATTCTGGTCACTTGGCAAACCATCGCAGTCTTCTTTCTTGGATTTTGTATATTATTATTATTTCTTGTTGTTTCTTAGTCTATCCAGCAGAGATATTCCAATTAATCTTCTTAGCCAACCCATTTCAGTAGTTGATAATTTTTTCTCTTCAGCCTTTTTGAGATTCCTGCATTCATTTCCGTAGAGAAGTATTAGGAGGACCTTTGTTTCAAAGAGTCTTACTTTTGTTTAATGTCTCTTGACTTCCATATTTTATTAAGTCATCCAAAAGTTTGGGATGCTTGACTGATACGTCTGTTTATATCTTTTGTAATTTCACCATTGTACTTAATGACTCCTCCAAGGTAAGGGTAGTTTTCTATCTGCTCTAGATTCTTGCTATCAATTTCAATTTTCAGACTGGTGCTTCTTTTTCCTATTTGCATAATTTTTGTTTAGTTTTTTTTTTTGTTTTATCCGAATTTTATACACTCCTCCTTTATTTTATCAGAAATTCGCTGTAGATTTTCTTCTGTGTTTGCAAATAATGCGATGCCATCTGCGAATTTTAAATTTGTTACATTTTCCCCATGTATTTTGATTCCGGAGTTTTGATTGTTTAAGGCCTTACTGGTTGCCTCTTCCAGTTTAAGATTGAACAGGTCTGGTGAGAAATTGCATCCCTGTCTTACTCAACTCTCTGTGTGGAATCAGTTTGTTAATGTGTCCTCCATTCGTACTGCATTTTCAGATTTCTCATACAGATTCTTTAGTATACTTATTGTTTTGTTGGGAATTTCAAATTCTTCCATATTTTTCCATAATTCTCTTCGATGGATTGAATCAAATCTCTGACGAAAGTCTATGAAATTTATGTTGCAACTTTGGTTGTACTCTAGTGTCTTTTTCTGTTAGCTGTCTTAAGGTGAATAGTTGATCAATTGTGCTTTGTCCTGGTCCTATACCTGCTTGTTCTTCTCTTAGTGCTAGTTCTATATATTGCTTGATTTGTTTTTGGAGTACTTTCGTCGAAACCTTACTTGGAATACTGAGAAGGCTAATGTTTTTAATAGTTCCAAAAGTTGTTTCTTTTTCTTCTTTTGAGAATTCTTGCGATGCCATCTGCGTATTTGGGTATTTGTTTATATAATCCATAAAGGTTATTTTCTTTTGATTGCTTCTCTTAATTTTTCTTCTAACCAGTTATTCTTCTCTTTTAACTAGTTTTCTAATTTCTCTGGTTAATCTATTATATTCATTTCTGTTTTAGTTTCATGCTTATCCTTTGATCGCTTAACCTTTTTACTTCATTCGAGATCCAATCCTTTTTACTTTCTCTTTCTATGTAACTTATTGTATTTTCTGCTGATTTTAATATGATTTCTTTAATTTGCACCAATGTTTTTCGATGTTTATTTTCTGTTTGGGTAGTTCCTTCAGGTTTTTATCTTGTTCTAGTTGATATTTTCTTGGAATATTGTTGTCTTGTAGTTTTTTTACATTCAGTCTCCTTTTGTCTCTAAAAGTGCTCTATTTTGCAGATTCACTTTTCGGGCCTAGTGCGATGCTTCATGCATGGATTGTAGAACTTCGAATCTCTCTCAGATTACTTGACCATTTTAGAGATTGCAAGTGGCAGCTACATGCTTATTTATATTTGAGTACAATGCAATTGTTGGTGTAGTGGCTTTAATGGAGTGATTGGAGAGGACACTGAAAGTGAAATAAAAGAAGGATTTGGAAGAATGCAAGAGGAGAACGACTTCTACATTTCTATAAATAATATTACCTTATAGTTGTCAATACGCTCTTTCAAGTACCAAAGGAAGATGTTATACATGGAAATCGCCAAGATATGTTGCACGACAGCAGGCAAATTACATAGTAGTCAAAAAAATACTCAAGTCATGTTACAGCCACCCCAGAGCTGAAATAGAGAATGACTAAATATTCGTTATTGCAAAATATATTTCAAAAAAATGAGAAAATACATTGGATAAGCAGAGATTAAAATAAAATATTGAAATACTGCAACCCTCCTGTACAAAAATGAATTTAAAAAAGACATTGCATGCATGCAAATTACAATGGAGAAGACTGGACATTATCAAAGAGATAATTAAACCAACTTGTGAATTGTTCAATAGAGACATATGTGGTAGATATGTATATTTAATACCGGCAACTTGCATGTAAAAAAACTAATTTTTGTTTATTATTCCTATGTATTTCGCTCAATATATCATTAGCTTTTTTTCAGGCAGAAGACAGAAACACAGGCAACAATATTTTAATTTCTGAATACAAGTATGAGTCGTGCGGCATGAGTATAATATAATATCACGTGTGTGGATCGCATCTGTCCAATAGGAGGAAATACTTAATAGATACAGCGAGTCCTTGATAGAGAAAATATTTGATAGCTATCAACCCTCTTCCATCTTGCAATCTGGCGTTAAAAGGATCAACAAACTCTTCCTTGAAAGAATATCTGAACAAATAGGAAGGAACTTTCTATAATTTGTTCATCACCCACCACCCAGCCAAGAAGTTGTCAGCTTTTGTACCACATATCAAAGATACATTATCGCCTTATCCTTGAATGGTGTTTATCAAACACCCTATTCTCATATTTGCTGCTATTGATAGATTGGCCATTTTGATACCAATAGAATCGAAGAACATCACGGTTATATAAGATGCTTGGATTTTGAAGGTTCAGGCCTTGCTTCTTATGGAGTCGACACTAGATATAGAGTTCACTGGAACTATAAAAAGATGCTACACTACAGTATATTCAAATTTGATTGTCTATTTATTTTATTCAAGTGAAGCTCTATGCCACCATCCTAATTTTAATTGGAAAGACTGTGTGCCTGATTGTAAGTTACGAGAAGTGAGTTCTGTTAATTGGTTGTAATTTTTAATATTTTATGTAATTATTTCTAAATGAATATTTTTTCTTAATTATATATCTATACTTACGCCTGTGAATTCTAATAGTGTGTCTCTCTCTACTGAATAGTTGCGATCCACACATGAGGTCATTCTTACGATCATTCTACTCTGATATTAAATGTTGCCAGTTTTTCTGTCTTCTCCGTGAACGAAGCTCATGGCATATTGAGTAAACTATGAAGAAGCAATAAATTATATTTACTTTTCTCTTACAGGTTATTCAAAACATATAGAAATAAATGATCAGCACACAAACAGTCATCTCCTGGCACATAAGGAGACAATGAATGGATTATAAGTGTTGGAAGGGGAGAAACCAGAGAAAAGAAGAAGAGAACAGCCGAAATACACCTCCTTAGAGGCAATGTTTATATTAATCGGAAAAGGTATATTAATCGAAAGAGGAAATCCAGAAATTGGGTGATCTGGAAGAGGGAACGCTGCATATCCACAGGGATTATCCCTTAGAATTATGAAGAAAAGGAAATCCAAAGAAATAAGAACAGAGAATAATATCAACAGAAGAATGGCTGTTCGTGTTACCTACAACTGTAAATCACAATTGCTCGTTCTAGTAATAACTGACACACAACCAACTGAATAAAATGATATTTTTTTAAGAAATTCACCCCCTGATTGAAACGCCATTTTAAACGTTGACCTTATTTTGCAGTTTCCATGTGTGCAAGAAATACATTCGTATTTAACTTCATCCTTAGTGTTATTCCTGACGACACATTCAACTTCCGATTATAATCCGACCCCAATGCTCTCAGATTACTGCATTATTTTGTCATGATGCCGATGGCAAAGGAAATCCGGTTTTCTTACCCCATGATTTTAATGAGCGACAATACTCACTGTTATTGTCCATTTCAAGTTTTAGAGATATTTTTGTGTCCACTATTCATTACCAATATTAAATATCTAGATTAAAATTCATACATTAATTGCTATTAAATATTAGATAATATGTTGAAAGTATTTTATTCACTAAATAGTTTTAATTTAGCATTAATTACTTCATTTTTCTTTACAGATTGTTAATTGGGTTACTGACATGAGATATTTTGCCTACTAATGCATTAAAACAAAGCCGATAACCATCGATATATACCTGTTGGAATCATTTTATGCTGGATTCGCGAAATAAAAAAGAAATAATTCCGATGTGGTTGCACTTCTAGTGGCGTAAGCGAAAATCATTGAAATGAGAATGGAATCGACGTCCCAAATTCAAAAAGCAATGAGTAATTCTTCTCTGGCAACAGTGAAGAGGGCTCAATCACATTTCCTACTGAAATATCTTAACTGAGATGAAAATAGTGAAAAACATTTTGCATGCAAGAAGCAGTTTGTATATCATAGTCGTCTAAACCGATAACAGAAAATGCACAACAATCAGTCGAATAAAAAAACATCTTTTTGTACAAAGTATGCCACAAAACTTTAATACAAACTTCTGGTTCATGCATCGGAACATAAAGTACAAAAAATGCAAGAAGACATATCGCTTATAGTCCTATCTTCAGAGACACGTTAAACTGGCTCATACTGGGAAGCGTTTTTCCTTTTTCGGGATGTAAAGAAGAGTTTTTTTATTTTAACTTTTGAGCTGCATTTGAGAAATTGTGAACACTACAAACACTTCCCGATTAAATTACTAGGCACAAAAAAAGCAAATACAGCCGATCCCAAATCAATCTGCAAAGTTCCTAGTGGAGAAAGGCTTGTTTCCTCTGAAGCGATTGCCAAATCATTTTCCTCAATGGCATTTCTTAAAAGACATTCCGTTGTTCACACAAATGAGTAGCCTTTTCAATACCAAATATGCCACAAGCCATTTGCTTTCTCTCAGACACTAAAATGCCACATTGGTAGTGTGTTCTTAAAGGAGAAACCTTTCACCTGTGAAATATGTGAGAGTGCCTTTCATGAAAACAGGTTTTGTATTACATCAGAGTTTCATGGAAATGAGAAGCCATGAGTGTGAAATTTGTAGGAAATCATATGACTAGACAAAGTATCTCAAATCTCACACTATAAAAACCATTTAATTTCTTGTTCAGCTCTAGGTTTTCAATTCTACATCCCTTAAAAGGCACCAAGGTATTCTTCATGCACTCACTGAAGAAAGGTTTTCTCGTGTAAAATACGTGGCAAGCAATATTTTCTATCATGAAAACCATAGCAAAAGGCAAACTAAAGATAACTCGTTTACATCCGAAATCTGTTAGAATTTCTTCGACTCGTCTCACTGAAGTCGCAAAAGATTTGACACTGCAGTGAAACATTTTCCCTGTGACATTTGCAACAAGTAATGTTTAGAGAGAGCAAAATTTGCAACAAGAGGTTTTCATGCACTTGAAATGTGAAAAGATATCAAAGACTGCACGGTGATGAGAAAACTCATTTTCCCTGCCTGTAGCTCTATGTTTTATAATCTATATTCCCATAAATAGCACTAAAAACGCCAAAATCAGCAAAAAAAAGTTTTTTTTGTAAAATATATGACAAACAATTTTCACAAACAGCTTATCTTAAAAACATGAATAGGCACATTACAGACTGCTCCTCTTCATGTGAAATCTAAGGAGAAATCCTTCGACTTGTTTAACCCTGAAAATACACAAGAATTCACACCAGAGAGAAACTTCTTCCATGTGAAATTTGCAACAAGAAGTTTCAGACAGTTCATAGCTGAAAAGATAATAATTCATACTGGCAAGAAAACCTTTCAATGCGAAATTTGCAACACGATGTTATCTGACAGTTCGCATCTCAAAAGACATCTAACTGTTCATACTGATGAGAAATCTTTTCTATGCGAAATTTGCAGCAAGAAATTTTCAGGCAGTTTTCATCTGAACAGACATCTAAGAGTTCACACTGGTGAGAAACCATTTCTATGTGAAATTTGCAGCAGGAAGTTTTCAGACATTTCGACTCTGAAAAGACATCTAAGAGTTCACACTAGTGAAAAATCCTTTGAATGCAAAATTTGCAGCAAGAAGTTTTCAGACAGTTCTCGCCTGAAAACCCATTTAAGAGTTCATTCTGGTGAGAAACTTTTTCTATGCGAAATTTGCAACAAGAAGTTTTCATACAGTTCTCGTCTGAAAAGTCATCTAAGAGTTCACACTGGTGAGAAATCCTTTGAATGCAAAATTTGCAACCAGAAGTTTTCATACAGTTCTTGTCTGAAAAGACATCTAAGAGTTCATTCTGGTGAGAAACCTTTTCTATGCGAAATTTGCAGCAAGAAATTTTCAGACAGTTTTGCTCTGAACAG
Source organism: Typopeltis vanoorti (assembly GCF_054136105.1). Lineage (NCBI taxonomy): Eukaryota > Metazoa > Arthropoda > Arachnida > Uropygi > Thelyphonidae > Typopeltis > Typopeltis vanoorti. The sequence goes on from NC_143572.1 coordinate 80,212,343, forward strand.
ACATCTAAAAGTTCACACTTGTGAGAAACATTTTCTATGTGAAATTTGCAACAAGAAGTTTTTAGACAGTTCAACTCTGAAAAGTCATCTAAGAGTTCATACTAGTGAGAAATCTTTTCTATGTAAAATTTGCAACAAGAAGTTTTCAGACAGTTCGCATCTGAAAAGACATCTAATAATACACACTGGTGAGAAATCCTTTGAATGCGAAATTTGCAACAAGAAATTTTCATTCAGTGATCATCTGAAAAGACATCTAAGAGTTCATTCTGGTGAGAAACCTTTTCTATGCGAAATTTGCAGCAAGAGGTTTTCAGAGAGTTCGAATCTGAAAAGTCATCTAAGAGTTCACACTGGTGAGAAATCTTTTGTATGCAAAATTTGCAACCAGAAGTTTTCAGACAGTTCTCATCTGAAAAGACATCTAACAGTTCATACTGGTAAGAAACCTTTTCTATGCGAAATTTGCAATAAGAAGTTTTCAGACAGTTCTACTCTGAAAAGTCATCTAAGAGTTCACACTGGTAAGAAATCTTTTGTATGCAAAATTTGCAACAAGAAGTTTTCATACATTTCGACTTTAAAAAAACATCTTGGAGATCACACTGGGGAGAAACCGTTTCCGTGTGAAATTTGCAACAAAAAGTTTTCTTACAGTTCCAATCTGAAAAGACATCTAACAGTACACAGTGGTGAGTAATCCTTTGAATGCGAAATTTGCAGCAAGAAATTTTCAGATAGTTGATCTGAACAGACATCTAAGAATTCACACTGGTGAGAAATATTTTCTATGTGAAATTTGCAACAAGATAGAGAGTTCTAATCTGAAAAGTCATCTAAGAGTTCATACAGGTGAGAAATCTTTTCTTTGCAAAATTTACAACAAAAAATTTTCAGACTTCGAATCTGAAAATACATCTAAGAATTCATACTTGTGAGAAACCTTTTCCATGCAAAATTTGCAAAAAGTAGTTTTCATACAGTTCGACTTTAAGAAACCATTTAGATCACTGGAAACTATTTTTATACGAAATTTGCAACAAGATGTTTTCTTACAGTTCCAATCTGAAAATACATCTAAGAATTCATATTGGTTAGAAAAATTTTCTGTGCAAAAGTTGCAACAAAAAGTTTTCAGATAGTTCTAGTCTGAGATATATAAGTTTGTATACTGAGAATTCTTTCACTTTTTCTGAGTGTAGCTCTACGTTTTCTGCTATATATATAGTTAAGGAGCACCGAAAACGGTACGATCCGACTGATTGAAAGCTTTTTACGTGTAAGCTATGTGGGAGATAATTTTCTGAGTCAGGCTATCTTAAAAAGCATATGGAAAGGCACACCAGTGATTGCTCTTTTTAACATGAAATGTGACGCGAGAATTTTTTCGACTAGTTTAACCTGAAAAGACATGAATAAGTTCACTCCCAGAAGAAATTGTTTCCATGTGAAATTTGCAACAAGAATTTTTGAGTTTGGAAAGACATGTAATGGTTCATTCTGGTGAGAAACCTATCTATGCGAAATTTGCAAGATGTTTTCAGTCAGTTCGAGTCTGAAAAGATATCTAAGAAAACATGCTAAAGAGAAAACTTTCACTTGTCACGTTTTCAGCTCTATGATTTCAACTCTAAGCTCCCTTAAAAACAACAGAAACTGCACCCTCTGTCTAAAGAAAATCCTTTTTCGTCTAAAAAGACAATTTTCTGAATAAATCTTAAAAATCACATGATAAGGCATACCAAGATTACTCATTTGAATGCAAAATCTGTCGCAAGAAATTTTTTGGCTTGTCACACCTGCAAAGACAAAGTTTTTGCACCAGAGAGAAACTTTTTCCATGTGAAATATACATCAAGAGGTTTTCAGAGTTCGCATTTGAAAAGACATCTAAGAGTACAAACTGATGAGAAATATTGCACTTCCCAAACGTTCAGGAAAAGATTCTGGCTAAAGAACAGCTGATGATGCACTGAAAAATTCAACAGCTAATGAGTGGTGGTGTGTCCTTGTCACATGTGTCCAATTATTTTTGTATTTCTCCAAGTTGCCCTTTTATGCACAACTTGTTTGTTTTTCAAAAATAAATAACACATTAGTGAGAACAATGCTTTTCGAAGTGTCACTTGAGTTTTAAAAGTATTATACTTACGTGGACTAAAGGGAAAGTCATCGCAAATTTTTCAAAACTGCGAACGGAATTGGTTTTAATACCAGAAAAAATAATTTAACTCTTGTAGACACTTTAATGCAATGAGGTATGGGAAACCTGCTAGCACCAAGTAGGAATTTTCCGAAGTCACTTCAAAGGTTCACTATTTTTTTTGCTATTACCTTTGAAATAAAGTTCTCTTGGAGGAATGGCACAATGTTTTTTTATTTTTTTTTTTTGATGGTATCGATCGGTTCCTCGCATGTTGTTTAAATTTTATCGTTGGCATCGCACTTGATGAAAAGAGAACAAAAGCTGTTTCAAAGAAGTGGCACATGAAAATTATTTCAGATCACTGATCTCCAGTGTATTTTGTGCATGCTAATATCTAGTAACCGTGACAAGTTTCAATCCAACTGTGTAGCCAAACCACCCCTCATTCTTTGAAGTTCATACGTTTCAAGACCATCAGAGTAGGTAAGAACACGAAAGTAATGCAAGTGTGAAGACGGCAGCAGCAGCTAGTATACGTGAATGTGGAACTTGTTTTAGATATTTTCATGTTAAATACCGAACAGGACTTTTTCAGTGACATTTTGGATGAATAAATTTTAGTTAATTAGTTTTATTGTATTCATTATTGGTTTATTTATTTACACTATCATTTCATATGTTCCACGTTTGTTAGTTTAGTGTGAAATGAGAATTGTTTTCATTTACTTTGCAGACAATTTATTATGCTTACAAGTGAATTGCAAATTGTAATCACAAAGCAATTTCTGATGAGGTAGTTCACCTGAAATTTAATAAAATGCAATTCTTTTTGTATATTTGTGAGAATATTTCAATACATATTTGCTTTTAAAAAATACTTGTTCTAATGTATAAGCTTTTTAAAAAATTTTAAGAAACAAGTTTCTAATATGGCAATGTGTCTCTGGGGATATAACAAATTCAATTCTAAAAAAAAGCAAATTAGATGAAGTAATCACACACAGTCGGTTCTCTACTTCAAAACAAGCTTTGTACTGCTCTCCTCGACTTTTTGTTTATGGAAATGTTACTTAAAACTTTATATAAGATACTAGATGGGACAGATAATTGTGTCATGGCCATCAAAGGATACCCGTTTGGTGTCTTAAGCAAGAAGCAATTGATAAGGAATGTATGAAACGTTTGATGAAATTTGCAACCTCTGTTCAAGGTATAGGCTTATATGACTGCTGTGGGTCCAGGTAGGCTGTGTATTGTGTACAAATTAGTCAATTCCAAAGTGTACCATCTTGCTGAAAAAGGAAATCACCATCACATAAATCTGATGCCATAACAGGAAGCACTTAAAAATTTATGTGATGGTGATTTCCTTTTTCAGCAAGATTCAACTTCTTGTAAAATTTCAATTGCACTTGTAGATGACTTCAAAGAAAGGCAAATCAGTGGCCAGCAAATTTACCAAATTAAACCCATCGAAATTTTGTGGGGAATTACAAAAAACGCCTTCAAGAAGTATTTATTCTCAAGAGACATAAATGAACCTGTTTCTGGTCTGCAGACCACGTGGGTATCTTTTGATTACAAAAAAAAGAACTGCTAGTAAGTAATATACCCAACCGTTTACGAATGGTCATAAAAGCTACAGATGAGGCACAAAGTACTATTCATCGTGTTGTTTCCCTTTGACTGTAATTTGTGTACTTTTTTTGCATTATTCTGATATTTTAACCGCGTTAAAAAGTATGAACGATTTCAAATAATTTTCCTATAATTTACATATTTATAGTCTGTAGCAGAGTGGAAGTGGCGCTTGCGTCCTCTTCCGATTGGTACTTCGAAGTTAGACGTAGGTTGAAGTCTAGTCCTATCTTCGACCGGTTATCGAATTAGTCGATGTTATGGGTAAGCAGGTTTTTTTCTCTCGGAAATTCGGAATTTTTTTTTCTCGTATACTAAAGAAAATCGCCCGTAGTACCCGTATTATTTCCGACAGTAACATATCCTGTTAGGGTATTTACCTACATGATGATAACATGTCTAAAGCGGTGGTATAATGAATTTTAAAAATTTATTTTCAGAATGCAGCAAACATCATTTATCATTTCTGAAAAATTTTCACGACGTTACTGATTTATATATTTTTCACTTGTACCAAGTGTAGGCATGTTATTTCTGTGTACAAGTTGGTACTAGTGAGTGTTGTTCAACTATTTAAAAAATGCAGTCCAAAAAACAATGTTACATTCTATTTCTTGACTGGAGTCGCATTTTTCTAAGCCATACTTTTACCACTTACTCCCTTTCAGGAAATAAAATTCCTTGGTTTTTTTTCTTTAAGTCAGTAGCTCCTTATATTCCAATTAATATACTATTTATATATTTTCCATCTTCTAAAGATAAATGCTGAACTATGCCTATTCCTGGTGTATGCCAATTTCCATGTGACTGCGATCTTTCTTACGTTTGGCAAACCGAACATTCAATAGAAAGAGAATACAAGAGCATCGATCTTATATTCTTCATAACAAATCCGATAAGTCTGGTTTAGCGGAACACGGAATAGAGGCCGACCACAACAGTTTCTGATCTGAAACCCGCCATCCACACAGATGTCGGTATAAATTCGAAGTGCGTGCTGAGGCCTTATTTCACTGCCCTAACTTGAATCGGAATGACTGCCTATCCTTGTCAAAAGTATGGTAAACTTTGAATCGATTAACATTCGTTTTTGAGGCAAATAATGATATTTACAAAGACATAAACCATCTGGATACTACAGTTGTCTAGTAATCTGTTTGGTATGATATTATAAACTATATATTTCTATATGCAATTTATTTCAGACTTTTACGATTAACTTTTTACCTCAGTGAAAGCATAGCGCTATTAGCGATTTAACTTCATGCGGCTGGTACTATTTTGAATAAAACAATGGTTTGCATCCTACCTTGTAAAAACTTTTTTTTTAAGCCACAAAAGATAACTTTTTAATTTGAAAGTGAAATATTTCGTGTAGATAATTTATAGATGATATCTTAAACGAGAGCTTTCCAAACTGTGTCGGCTGCAGTGTGAAGGGGTGTCGCGCGAACATAAAGCGTTAAATAGAATAATCACTAAAAATTTCCACAGCGGAATCCATTTCACAAAGTACCGGTACGACCTGTTAGTGGCGTTAAAGAAGATATTTGGTCACCTCAGAATCCCCTCCCTGAGTCTGTACTCGCTTGCATGCAACCATCACCATCCATTTCGTTTTTGTTCTGGTTTTCTATAGTTCATTCAAGTATGAGTGACAGTAAATGTAAACAGAAGCTAAATTGTGCAGAGCCACACTAAGGAGTCCCAAAAATACTTTACTTTAAATAGAATGTAATTGCAAGATGTTTTACGTTGTAGAATTTAAATTTCACTTTCAAAATTATATATACAAACTCTTAATTATTTTTAACCTTTAAGTATAGTTCGATAAATAATGGAGAATAAATGCAGCTGAATTCATCCCTGTGGTTTTATCAAGTAGTAGTCGTTCGTCCAATAAAAATAAAGCGTCCCACTTATTTATACAAATGTTATTATTGATTTTATTTAAGTTAAGGGATATTACATCCCATATCATTTCTTACCCGAATAAGAAACTCAAAGAGTTTCATGCCGAATATAGAAACTATATAAAGTTTGGCGATTCCAAGCATAAGCAAATACCTGGATAGCGGCAACTGACCCTTAAGGTAGTGCAAGCTGAGGCAACTCATAGCAAAGGTTGAGCACCGATCACTATTCTTGATATTTACCCACAATGTGAACTTAGCTCCTAGGAGCTGTATTACTGTTCTACATTATGAGAGAAGGTCCCTCTCCAGACCGGTTTCAAACTTTATTGAGGTCTCATCAGTGAGTAGATAGACCTAGTTAATAATACCAAGATTGTAGGCAACAGAACTTACATCCGTTCTATAATTTGCCTCAGCTTGCACTATCTTAAGGGTCAGTTGCCGCTATCCAGGTATTTGCTTACGCTTGGAATCGCCGAACTTTATATAGTTTCTATATTCGGCATGAAACTCTTTGAGTTTCTTCTTTGGCTAAGAAATGATATGGGATGTAATATCCCTCAACTTAAATAAGTTATGTCGCCTAATTGAAGCCTTTGGCTCTTCATATATTTAGTTATTATTGATGTTTATTCTAACTGCAAGGAATAAACGAAGAGCTGGTGCTTTTATTTTATGTTTAGTTACTGTTAAAGCTTTACAATAAATGCGCCCACTTTTATTTATCAAATTGGTGTTGAATTACCCGTAAAATGGATAAGTTTCTAAAATTAATAAAAGAAAAGCTGAAGGTGACGTTTGTAATGAACAAAATGAATCGACTATTTATGCAAGAATCGGCTGAACGGTCTGCATTAATACGGAAGAAGTGTCAAGGAAAATTTTCCACGCCTCGTTTATACAATAAAGATTATATGAATTTGGGATTCACAATTTCTGTTAATGAAAACCATCCTTGTCCCCAGTGTTTAGATTGTGGGGTGATACTTGCAAATGGAAGTATGGTACCAAACAAATTAAAGTGCCATTTTACTTCAAAACACAGTCATTTGTCAGAAAAGCCAGTAAAATACTTTACTGAACTTTCAAATTCTATAAAGAAGAAGTCTACATCGTTCACCAAGAGAATGAAGACATCAGAGAAAGCTTAAAAGGCAAGTTACTTTGGCAATCAAATAATTGCCAAAAACAAGGAGCCACACACTATTGCTAAAACCACTGTAAAGGATTCTTGCTGTGCTGTTGTTCGAACAATGTTTGGGCCCGAATTTGAGATAGAAGTTAATAAAATCCTTTCGGCAGATTACACGATTGGAAGATGTATTCAAGACATGTCTGCCGACATTAAGCTGCAAATAAAAGATAGTTTTCCCGATAATACGATTTTTAAATTGCAGTTAGATGAATCAAGAGATGTCAGTGGGTTAACGCAATTACTCGTTTTATACGTTTCATTCATACTAACAGAATTATTGCGCAATTCTTGTGTTGTCTAGAACTTCCAATGAAAACTAGAGGCGAAGATATATTTAAAACAGCAGATTGCTTCATGAAGGAAAATAATTTGCTATGGTTAAATTGGGTAGGAATATGCACAGATGGCGCTCCTTCAATGGTTGGTTCAACAAAAGGTTTCACAGCTTTAGCAAAGAAAGAGAATGAAAATTAATTACTCATTGCTTTTTACATCGCGAAGCCCTAGTCTCGCAAACCACAGGTAATGAATTAAAAAAGCTTATGGACAAAGTTGTTCAAATGGTCAATTACATTTAAAGTAGACCTTTTAAATCAAGATTATTTGCTAAAATTTGTGAAGATATGAGGGCAAAATTTAAAAAACGTATACTACACTCAGAAGTTCGATGGCTGTCAAGAGGCCGAGTGCTTTGTCGTGTATATGAATTGAGGGAAATCAACAAATTGAATTCTGCGATCTAATTGCAAACAAACTATGGTGCACAAAATTGCTGACATATTTGAACACTTGAATAAAATAAACACCAGAATGCAAGGAAAAGGAGAAAATATCTTAATAGCGGTAGATAAAATTTGTGCTATGAGAAACGATAGAAATTTGGAAAAGGAAAGTGAAAGAAGGAAATTTTGAAATGTTTTCCAAAACTGCAGACTGTGAACTAAAATGTGATATCAGCTCGCTAATTGTGGATCATTTAACAATACTCGGTGAAAAAATTCATCACTACTTCCCAAATATAGAAATACAAGACTATGATTGGATCAGAAATTAATTTTTTTCAACTGCAACGATTAACTTGTCACTTATTGAAGAAGAAGAAGAATTGGCTGAAATAAAAAAATGATCGAAGTCTTAATGATGTATGAAGAAGGTGATTTAGAACAACTTTTGGATTAGTGTTTCAAAAATGCATCCAAACATAGGTAAAAAGCGTTAAATATTCTTTTGCTGTTTTCCCACTACATATACATACATGTGTGAACAGGGCTGGATTAACCATTAAGCAAAATAAGCACGTGCTTAGGGCATCATGGAAAGGGGGGCACCACAGAATATCTGCTTTAGTTAGATGACGAATTTAATTTAAATTAACTTTTAATTAGTTTTTCATTGTTTTTATCTTTTCTTACTGTTACCTACTTTGTTTCAATAAATAATGACGTGTAGGCCTAATGAAACTCTAAACACGTGCATGACGGTTCGTTTACACCGTATTATCGCTCACGACGTTTTCTGGCACTACCATTGCGTCAAATTAGGTAATTTTTTATAATTAACGTAACCATTTTATTTTTTATATTTTCCTGTCTGCTTTAGGTTTTGTTTTAATAAATTATGTCTTATATAAAAGGCTCCAGAAGCAAATATAAAACAAATCACGTGATTTTCTCAAAAACACGCCTCGGGTAAAAGGACTAACTCTTGCATAAGTGCGACTCCAGTAAAATAAGAGTTAATTAAAACACGAAAGCACAAGATTCAGCTGCAAGTCGAAAATTAAATTGTTCATATGATTTTGCCTGTGATATGTGTAATAGGTGGCAATCAACACAGTTGATTGCCACCTAATATTCAACAACAAAATCTTTTAATTTCTGTATTTAACAGATCCCAAGAACCAAGATGACACGTGTTCAGTTAAGTGGTGCACAAAAGCGAAAACTATCAAAAACGAAATAAGGGGAGATATTGGAATTAGATTCCAAGACTGCAAAGCTGACTGATTTCTTCACACAAGTTCCACAACATTATATACCAATTCCTGATCAGAGACAACCTCTGTCATCAGAAGTGACACAAATACCACTTTGATCTCTTCAAAATCAAAATATGCTGATGTTGGAATCATCAAGGTGTTACAAGTAGGTTCATCTAGCACATGTCTCACTACTGACCTCACTTTGTCTGTAAATTCTCTTGATATCTACTGCAAACGTTGATGCAAGTTGCTTCACAAAACATTCTGAGGTTGAAATAATTGCTGAAAATGAAAGATTAGTGGGCCATGGTGATGGTGGTGAAATGATTCAGTCCACAAAAGATCCCGGGTTGTGGCTTGATTTCTCTGCTGATCACGCGGCTTATTGGACTGCTTGTGGACCCAGTGACTGTCAACACTACAATGGGCCATTTGACAAGTGTTACCGACATTTCAGTAGTGGCAAACCAGTAAGATACTGTTCGCAGAAACGTTTTGTTGGAACAAAAGCCAATGGTGAGGAATACAAGAGAGAGTGGTTATGTACTCACCATCAATGGGATCAGTTTATTGTTTTGTTTGTAAACTGTTTGCTCCTAAAAATTTCTCACATTTTGTTATAGGAGAAGGATTCAGTCACTGGCGAAATAGTATTATAATTGATCAACATGAAAAAAGCATTACTCACCGAGACTCTATGCTAACATATTTAACTAGCAGACAAGGTGTTGTCTGCTAGTTAAATATGTTTTCCAACTGTTGTACCAACCCTGTGTAGGGTTGGTACAACAGTTGGAAAAACAAATTCAGGAAGAGCGTGACTACTGGGAACATGTCCTGAGGCATGTCATAGCTGTTATTTGTATGTTAACTGAACATGGCTTAGCTTTACGAGAAACAGAAGAAAGATTTGGATCATTGCAAAATTGGAACTTTTTAGGGCTGCTTGAGCTCATAAGTCAGTTTGATCCATTTTTAGCAGGTCACATTGATGAAATATGGAAATTGTGGCAAAGGAAATCCTTCTTATCTGTCCAAAGCCACCTGTGAGGAACTGATGGCTCAAAAGGTCCATGTGCTTATTGTTGATGAAATAAAATCTTCTGGTTATTTTAGTTTGTCAGTTGATTCAACACCAGATCTGTCACATAACGACCAGTTAAGTGTTGTACTTAGGTACTTAAAAGATGGACAGCCTATTGAACGCTTTTTAACCTTTCTGGAAATGAAAAGCCATACCGTTGAGGAAATGGCAAATCAAGTGTTGCAGTACTTAGGTAAAGTTTGTCAGCTAAACTTCTCAAAATGTATGGGTTAGTCTTATGACAACGCTGCTAACATGTCTGGGCGTTATAAGGGGGATACAGCAAAAAAGTTTAGAAACAAGTTTGCTATATATATGTGCCTTGTGTAGCTCATTCACTGAATTCGGTACACCGAAGTGCTATTGACTGCTGTCAAGAGGTGGTTAATTTCTTCTCTACAGTGCAGTTTCTCTATACCTTTTCTTCAGCCTCAACCAGCCAGTGGACAATTCTTAAAGGTTGTATGGAAAAGAAAATGTCTTAAAATCCCTCTCTGATACCAGATGGGAGGCACATGCTATGGCAACAGCAGCAATTTTGAAATCTTTCCTTCAAATTTTAGAAGCGTTAGACTATAGCCGAAGACCAGTCACAAAAGGAAGACACTAGAAGAGAAGCAGATAATATTGCAAATAAGATGCAAGGGCTAGAATTCGTTTTTATATTGAATTTTTGAAATGAGATTTTGCAAAATTTTAATAGAGTAAGCCAAGTTCTACAGAATGAAAATGTGAACTTAAAAACATGTGCAGATCTGTATGGATCATTAGCTGACCAATTGCGCACGTCACGAAATGAATTTGATAGATATGAAGCAGCTACAAAGGAAATGATACCAGATGTTGATTACAAGGCAGCTCAAACTCGCAAACGTATTAGAAATAAGGTACCCAATGACGGAGATGCTCCAGAAGTATATCTGAATGCCAGATAAATTTTTTATCACCACCTTTTACACAATTGTTGACAAACTTGAAACTGAGATGAGAAGAAGAGGAGAGATATACAAAGAAATATCAGAGAGATTTTCTTTTCTAAGTGATGCCACATAATGCTTCTTCAGTGACTTCATCATCTACTGAAATTGAAAGATATTCTCAGTGTTGTCAAAAGCTGATTGATGCTTACCCGGAGGACTTGAACACTAATTTCTCAGTTGAGCTTCAGCAGTTTCACACATATGTGCACCATAAGTTAAATACAACAAAAAATGTAAAAACAAGATTCAGTCATGTTGAAATTGTAGAAGACAATATTGAGTGTGCCTTTCCAAATGTAGACATTGCCTTTCATATATTTTAAACATTAATGGTCACAAATTGCTCAGATGAGCATTCATTTTCTCAGTTGAAGGATATTAAAAATCCCATGAGAACAACAAGGCAGGTTGAATGCCTTATCTCTACTAATTATAGAAGCAGATGTGTTTCATAAGATTAATTTTGAGGATCTGATCAAAGTCTTTGCAATTAAAAAAATTAGGAGAAAACTTTTCAAATCTAAATAAATTTGAAGTACCGGGTGATTATAAAATAATGTCAAGTGTTCAGAGCCCTCTAGCGAGTAATATATTAAACGAAAAACACCAATATTTGGTAGACATACACAGCGGAACATGGGGATTCGATTTAACGGGAAAAATAGTACCAAAAGTCGCCAACAGGGGAAATTTTGGCGCTGCCAAATTAATTTTAGTAGGTGTGACTAATGAATAACAAAATGGCAAAAGAGACAGCACACGTCAATTTCATGACGTTTATGGTTAATTACAAATGAGGTTCAATATGACCAACATTCTGATGTTCCAGGAACTGCATACGGTGCACATTTTCCACAGTGGCTCCCAACATATCGGAATTGATTTGCCTCACGTGTAACGTTATTCGATCTTTCAAAGTTGGAATATCAGGTACATGTCCTTGATACACAATGTTTTTAAGATATCCCTACAGCCAAAAGTCACAAGGATTGAGATCAGGCAATCTCGGTGGCCATGGCGTGGGAAATGCACAACTAATGATTCTTTTGTCAGAGAATCACTTTTGTCACGCTGTACCAGAAGTCCGATGTGGGGTAGTGCACCATCCTGCATGAAGATCGTCGAATCGAGACATCCTCTTTGCTGCAGTTGTGGAACCACAAAGTTCTGTAGCATATTGGCATACCTGTTAGCATTGACAGGACAGGTCACTGGTCCATTTTGACGATTTTCCTCGTAAAAGTATGGACCGATGATAAAAGATGCCATAAATCCGCACCACAGTGTGACTTTGGGCGAGTGGACAGGCATCTTCAGACACACGTGCGGATTAGTTGCAGCCCAAATGCGACATTTGCGTGTGTTAATAAAAGCGTCATTCAAATAAAAGTGCGCTTCATCACTACATAAAATCTGCCACGGCCATGCATCATCCACTTCCATGCACGCTAAGAATCTCAAAGATAAGTAGATTCGTGTGGTCGCATCACCAGGGCACAATTTTTGAACATGACTGATTTTATAAGGGTAAAATTTCACCATCTGATGTAGGATTTTCCACACCGTTGCGTATGCAATATCCGTTTGCCGGGATATTGCTTGTGCACTGCTGGTACCTTGCACATTCATCATCTCCTGTTCCACAATAGCAGTGGCAACTTTTTCAACTTCTCGGTGATTGATTGGTTTGCGTACCCTGCCTACCTGCACTGCTAGAGTTCGAATAGTTTTAAATCGCCAAATCAGTTTTCGTAAGTTTGTTACGCTAATTACGCTAATCGGTCCTTTTCGTGAATTTTTCATATGCCAAAAATCACGAAGACAAGCATTGGCATTATTGTTCTGCTGATAATATAATTTGACTAACAAAGCACGCTCATGTAAGGTAAGAGGCATCAAAAAGCAGTTCGTCTTCGAATTATAAGAAATCTCACAGACTTTCCCTTTTATTGCATGATCGCTCACAAGAAACGCGATAATGCAAAGTAATGCATTTCACCCGGTAAACAGCGCCAAGATATCCCCTGTTGGCGCCTTTTGGTAGTATGGTTTTTCGTTAAATCGAATCCCCATGTTCCACTGTGTATGTCTACCGAATATTGGTGTGTTTCGTCCAATACATTACTCGCTAGAGGGCTCTGAACACTTGACGTTATTTTATAATTACCCGGCATACAAAAATAAACATTATTTTCCATCTTACTATAAGTTTCGTTTCATTTTGAAAAATAAAAATTTATTTTATGGTTTATTATTGTTTATATTTTGAATTGCAATATACAGTATATGGGGCACCAAAATCTTTTAAGTGCTTAGGGCCTCTATGGGTCTTAATCTGGCCATGTGTGTGTGAAGTATCTTTTTCAACGATGGCAAACTTGAAGACAGTGAAACGTGGAAGCTTAAGAATGCTTGATGACGAAATGCGAGTGTCTTTATCTACTATTCCACAAAATATTGAAAAGCTGTGTTCATCCCATGAAGCTCATATATCTCATTAGAATTCTATTATTATATATTTCGTTTCTTTCTATTTCTTATAACAATGACATTAATCTTGGAAAGAAATATAAATATATTAAATATTTTGAGAGCCTGTGTAGCTCAGTAGAAGTGGCGTTTGCTTTCTACAGCGCTTGACCGCACGAAGAAAGGGTTTGGTGGTTCAAATCTAGTCGCCGACTAGAGGAAATTTTTCTAAGCCTTTTTTCGACCGGTTCCCGAGTTAGTCGATCTCTGGCACGGGCAAGCGGGTTTTTCCTCCCGGAAACTCGGGTTTTTCGTCCCGTAAACTCAAGAAAATCGACCGCAGAACCCACATTATTTTCAGACATTAAATATATTGTGTTAAGGTTAGGGACCACGAGATGGCGGCACATTTGAGCCGTCTCTCTTCACTGTGTACCGCTTAATTAGTGATAGCCTTGGGCCATCTATCTCCGATTGGTACCAGTGGAGATTGAACTGCCCACTCAGTCTCCAAAAGTTAGATAGGGCTAAATGGCCTCGCCTACTCCCGTATACGGGAATAAAAAGGCGTTAGCTGATTTTTTTTTTTTTATTAAATATTTTTATTTTGTATATTTTATTATATATAAAAATACAGTATGATCGATAAAACCCAACAAGCGAGCTATGAAATCTGTTTTCGATCTCATACGGATGTAGCAGGGTTTTTCTCCAAAAAACTCGGGTTTTTCATCCCGCATACAGACAAATCGGCCCTTCAGAACACACGCAATTTACAGACAAAAAATACTAGTTGTGTTGGGCGAATAGATGGCGTTGATGGAGATGATTCGTAGTGGAAGTGCGATGTAGTGGTTGAGACAGTTGTAGGTATCCTCCCGCGATGAGTCTTTGGACTCCTTGGAGGTGTCAAGAATAATAATAATAATACATTAAAAAATTAAGAAGAGAGAATCATTTCAGCTCACTTGATGTGTTTTTCATTCGATCATGCTGTATTACATATTTTTAATAAAAATGAAAGGTTTTCATGAGATAGGTTGTGTTGTGAAACAAGTTTAACCTCCGGTTTGCTAATGGACTGTGTCGTGCCCTCAAGACAAGAGTATAGACTAACTATATCACGCAACCTTTAAAGGAGTTATATGATATTTGATCTTATCGAATATCAAAAGGGGTCGTTGTTACAGTAATGATGGGATCAGTTTTAAACGGAGTAAATGATTAATCACTTGCTATAAATAGTGAATTTTTATTAATCCGGTATCGGACGAACAGGAAGAGATTTTTAAATAAATGTTCTAAAAGTTATAAAAAATATAATTGTAAAAGCATATAGTTAAACAACATCTGATCTGGCCACGTGACTCATGAGAGGCACATCCGACTAAATTACTGTGCCGCGAAATTATGTTAATCTAAAAAGTGTGTCACCAACATGAAAAGTTTGGAAAGCACTGTCTTAATCCATTGATCCTTCGCTTTTCCACCACCTACTGAATAAATCTCCTGACAGCTAGTCATCCGACTGTGTTGGTTGTGTTTATCAGTAGCTAATATTCCGGATATGCTAGGGTTGTGGTGCACATCAGCTGAATAGCGATAATACGGATATTATATTTCTTCATTTATTCCAGTAAAAAAAGACTTCCCTAATTGCTTCGCCTTCGCGTGATTTTGAAATTTAAACACAATCCACTAATGCTTCATGAAGAGGACATTTTAGCACGCGTAAACATTGCATCAGGTTCACGTTAGCGTGGATGTGCGGTCACAGATACAACTTTGCGCCATTAGAACAGACGTACAGATGGCGCAGTAGGTCAAATTCTTAGGTTGCAGTGGTTTTAAACCGCTCGAAGCAAGGTGTACGCTGAGATAATAGCACCTAGAAATCAATGGCTGTGATTGGTTATTGGCATGCAATCAAATGGAACGTTCTCATTTGTCACGAGTGGCTGTTTTTGTTTTCTGAGTTTAATCTATTTTACGCGTGTGAAGTGTGAATTGACGTGTTTATGACACAGACATAGACAAGTAATTTTCTTTAAATAATTATAACTTTTGCATATTTACAATTGGAAACAGTGTTGACGATCTTCCGAATGTAGCGTTATGATAGATTACGGCTGAAGAAGGTAAGAACTTGTGTATAAATAAGTAAAACGAATATATTTCAGCCTGGCTTCAGTTCAATCCCGAATAATAATTTCCCAAGTGATTATTTTTTCCGATTTCTGTGCGTATTACATAGCTGCATTTAAAAATCGTATGAAAATTCAAATTATTCGAGTCTCACTCTAGTGTTTGCCAATGATAATCTAATCTCTCCACGAAGCGTAAACCATTTATGCTTCTCGCACACACGGCGCGAAAGAAGCATAGTTATTGTTCATTTGACCTTTATGCTTTCCATATTTAAAATTATATTAATTGATAAATTAAAGTATTTGAAGTTATCCTACAATTCATTGAATGGGACGAATTAAGACGAGCGCTGATTCGTCAGGCCAACTTAAAACTCTCACGCATCGTTAGAAAGACCAATCATAGGGTGAAACTGAGTTGAATTTTATAGTGCGGGTTGCATAAGCCACCCACAGCAGATCCAACTTGAACTGGCACGCGCTGCAACTGGTGTTTATATTGAATGAATCATCAGAATATCCGAAAGCGTTTAATAACTATTTTTAGATTTTTAGAACTCGGAATGCTACAATGCTGTGTTCTTGGATAACATCGCTTGATGCCACTTTCTTGAAATAAAGAAAAAGAAAATGCACAAATTAGTTTTAGATCAGTTCATTTACAAACGAGTACAAAATGCATTTCATTCATTACCACCCACTATATACGATCATTGATCTACGCGCGCGCGTGTATGTGTGTGTGTGTACTGCTGCAATCTTGGTAAACAGAACCCCAGAAGCATATAAACGATCGAACAACACCGATTGAGGAAATTCATTTGATTTAAAATATGTTTTCAGTGGTCGAATATGAAAGCAATGCTGACCGCTTTCATCGATGCTCTTAATAAGTTCTTTCTTTCCCACATAATAAAAGCACGTGGTGTCACATGCTTTTATTATGTGGGAAAGATATTTCCACGTGAGAACATTTCCACATGCACCTGGAAATATTCTCCAATCCCTTTGAGAAGCAATTTGTCGGAGTGGATCTCAAAGATGTTTGTACAGCAAAATATGAGTAAGACGTGCCTTGGCTGATGCATTTAGTTAATGAAAGAGTTTGATAAAACATTTCAGTTATTCCAGAAATGTAATTTACAGTACAACAGGAGTTCAGTGCGGAGGTTTGCAAAAATATGTTGGAATGTTACTCTGTGGGAACATTCTATAAATATCAATATTTGTGTGATAAATAAAAATATACTTTCTGAAGTCAAAGACGCATCATGGAAGATAACTAAGAATAGAGAGTATAAAACGCAAATTTCCAGTAATACTTCACCTTAAAGATTCACTGTCCGCTTATTCATCTGACAACACGTTCTATTCATCCCGCCCTTCCCACCCCAGGATAAGCCTCATTCCGTTACGCTCAACATTTTCACGTAATTTTGAAGGAAAATCTCTTGCGCTTATCTTCTGATTATTTGCAACTTTTGGAAAATTATCTCTCTGGTAGACTGTTCTCATAGTTTATGTTTCATTCAAGGCCGTCTTCATGGGTGTGCGAACTGTACGGTGGCACAGGGCCCCGCAAAGGGGCGCTGTGCCACCATATGCAAATGAAACACCATATGCAAAATGAAATACATGCATTTCATGTCCATGAATACATGCACATGAAATGCATGTATATTCATGGACACAAATGGAATGTAATTTAAAAAATCACAATACAATTGATCAGGCAAATCAAAATGTCATAAAATTTGAAGCAGAACGCTTAAGAAATGTTTTAAGGCGAATAGTAGCAGCAATTCTTTATTTATCCGAATATAAGTTAGCTTTTAGAGGTAATTTTGATACTTTATGTACACAGCGCATAATGGTAATTTTTTTCGAAATCATAGAATTAATTGCAGAATTTGATCCACTTTTAAAAGATCATTTAATGCGATGGTCGGAGAAAAAAATTATACGTAAGAAACAAAATTCGTATCTGTTACCCATTGTGCAAAATGAATTAATTTTTCCAAAGTGATATGGGAACCAAAATTCAAAAAAATATTGTAAATATGATACCAGAGGCAAAGTACTATTCAATAATTCTCGATTGTACTCCTGATGTTAGTGATCAGGAGGAAATTTCAGTAATTTTTAGATTTTTACATATATTTGAAGCAGATATTGAAATTCGTGAACACTTTTTTAAGGTTTTAACAACTAATGACACCACTGGTAAAGGTATATCTGAAAATATAAAATCACTTTTGAATAAATTAAATTTTAAACTGTCAGATTGTAGACGGCAAGGGTATGATAACGGAGCGAATATGAAAGGAGAATATAAGGGAGTCCGTGCTTGCATTTTAAATGAAAACGAAAAGGCATTTTATACTCCTTGCGCCTGTCAGAATTTAAATTTGATTTTAGGGGATGTCGCAAAATCATCAATTATAGCAATAAATTTTTTAAATGTTATACAAAAAAAAATATTTTTTTTCTGCATCAACTTCACGTTGGGACATATTAAAGAAATTTGTTAAAGAATTAACTCCAAAACCGTTATGTGATACAAGATGGGAATGTAGAACAGAATCAGTTAGAGCTGTACGCGTTAAAATTACAGAATTTTTAAATGCACTAAACGAGTTATTTATATCTGCATCAGATAATACTGTCAAAGCAGAAGTGGTTTCAATATATGAACAAATAGATTCATTTGAGTCTTTACCAAGCCTTCTAATTTGGTATAAGCTTTTGTCAAAAGTTAATTTAGTAAGTAAAGTATTACAAATTCAAAAATTCTCATAGACGTAGCAACTAAGCATATTAAAGAGTTAGTGCAGTGCTTTGAAGAGCAAGAATATCAGGATTTGATGGCTGTTTTGAGATTGCTAAAGAACTGTCAAATCTATTAGAAATAGAAATTAAATTTAAAGAAAGTCGAGGACGTCGAAGAAAAGTATTTTTTGATTATGAAACGCCTGATGAATCACATATAGGTGATAACAAAGATAATTTTAGGATAAATTTCCTTTTTTATAATTTTAGATACTGCTCTACAATCTGTCAAAAAAAGATTTGAATTGTATAAATTCACGAAAAATCGTTTGGATTTCTTTATGATATGAAATTAATAAGAAAAATGACAGAAAATGAATTAAAATATTTTGCTGCAAACAGCTTTATCAAAAATTAAATACAGATATTGATGAATCTGAATTTTACAATGAATTAATTATTTTTAGAAATATTGTTCCAGAAGATGCACCCATTATTTTAAAATTCATAATTGCAAATAATTTTTTAGATATTTATCCAATTATTACTACATTTAAAATATTATTGACCAGTCCAGTTACGGTCGCATCAGCAAAAAGGTCATTTTCCAAATTAAAATTAATAAAAGCCTCTTTCCGATCTTCTATGTCTCAAGAACGTTTGTCGTCCCTGGCAATAATATCCATAGAGCATGAAATTGCAAAAAATTCGAATTTTGATAGGGTTATAAATGATTTTCTTGTTAAGCGCATTTTATTGATAGCTTAAATAAAATTTAATATATTCAGATTTCTTTTAAATCTTATAAGTTGTTATACATTCTTTATACTATTTCATTCTTTTTAGTAAAAATGGATTTTTTTTTCATATCTTTATATTATTAAATAAATCATTGTTCTGGCGTATTTATATGATGATGTGTATATACATAATAAAAGAATATATCATGTACATACAAACACATTTATTTTTTTAAATAATTTTTTCCCTTTACTTAAATTAATGATAAAGAACATACTTGTTTAGTTATGTGCATAAATATTTTTCATATTTGATTTAATTAATTAATTAACAAGATATTTTTCCATTTAAAATTTCCATAAATGTTACTAACTTTCAGGGGCCTCGCTTTTCCATTTCGCACAGGGCGCCGCAAAATGTAGAAAGTGGGCTGGTTTCAGTTACGCCCCCCCCTTCTCCTTTTCTTCATTATGAAGCTTTAGAAATTATATCCCCGAACCTATCCTTAATTTTGGCGTTTTACGCCTCCGCTATCTTTGTTACCTCTCTTTACACCCTTTTTTGAGGTTCTAATCCAGAAAATCCAAGAGAACGAAATCAATGCGCAAGGGGTTATTTTTACTTAGTTATTTACATTTCTTTCATTTATCTTTGCTGAATTAAACTCCCTAACTCATATCTTTAAATGCAACCCCGTGTCCAGTCTATTTAAATCGTTCTGATTGGTACAGTGTCAATATATTTCTTTATATGGTTTTCCTGAAATTCAACACCAACTGCATATTTTAGAACATTTGCTTATGACCATACGCTGTCCTATCATTAATGTTGAACTACTGTAGATTGAGGACAAAGACCAGGGGGTACCCTTCGATAAACAGTTCGTAGAGAAACAGAAAATCTACATAGTCCAGTCGACTTTGGTATTTATTTGAATGCCGATTTCTCCATTCACGAAATGGATTATTAACAAGCATGTGCCACCCACTTATGTACCAACTAACAGATTGGCAAAAATTCCTTCATTTCCACTGTAGTCATCTTATCATGAACTGTAACTACATTAAGCCATCCCGTAACGAAAGCGGAACCACGACGGTAGGATACGCCCTTCGGTTTGAATAGATCTAAGATAGTTGCTAGAGGAATCTTTATTTTGATTATCTGCAATTGAAGGTGGGTTAGCTGACCTGATACGGAGGAATCAGGGTTTTCTCCTCCATGAAACTTAATGTACAAAGAATTTCCATCCTCTTCCTAACCAATCTCCCTCAAAACTTTAACAACCATTCCAAAACTGTAAAGCGGTGTTGGCTCATTTGGTTATTTGTTCTGTCCTTGGGAAGTTACCTCATCTTTCCGTTCTGTCACTCGTATGAAACCTTTTAAAATGAAAGGTTCCTATTAAAACCAGAATGTAAAATGTCAGTGAATTTCATTCTTTCACAAAGGTGGCGAAATGATGCAACTTCTTCAGTCTGACCTTCTTTAAACTAATTCATCTTCAATGCAACAATTCTCCTCTCTTTTGGAACAATATTATTTCTAGCAGTAAACAAATCTTAAATAATTATATTCACTAACAATGACCAGTGTTACCTTCTAGGTTTCTTCCTCTCATCATTTTTGTCTGTCTGTTTCTCTAGTTGCATTTCATACTCCACTTTGCTTGGTTTCTATACTTGTCACTCTCCTATTTGATGTATTTTTGTCTTCGTTTGATCTCTGCAAATCGTTTTTTTTTTCTCTCATAATACTCTCTGAAGTTGAATTTCAAGTCTCCATAACCTTCAATACGAAGGTTGAATAAATACATTGTGCTACATAGTAATGCCAGAAGCATCAGCAACAAAAGGTAGGAATTGTTTGGTCAGTGCAACACTCGACCGCCCTCCTCACATAAACGATACCTATTAATCCTCCTTCAGAGTCAACAACTGAGTCATGGCCGTCGTCACCTGCAAAAGCTGCAAAGGTAAGATAGACAAAAACGAAGTACTGCAATGTTTTTTAGAATGTCACCCTCCTATTTGATGTATATCAGATAGGAGAGTGACATTATAAAAAATGACATTATAAGAATCTAACTTTCGAAAAATGTCTAAGACAAGAAATTAAAATGGAAGCTCCAGAGTTGAATTAATATTTCTCTCGAAAACGACCTTAAAACTATAATTACGTTAAATGGAAGCAACGACGGTTTAGATTTAACTAAAACACTAAACAAAGATGTTGGAGAAGGTGACGTAAGGGTTTTCCGAAGAAAGTTTCTGAATTAAAGACCAAAATGCCATCAAAGTAGAAGGGAATTGAAGTATTATTTAAAACCGAAATAAAAGAACTGACGGCTTCGCTGGAGTACAGTTTTGCCTGCATTCAAGACATAAATAAAAAAAGCCGATTGCAATGAAAAACTAACTACGATCTGTGCACTAAAACAGAACTAACAAACGAAAATAAATACCGAGAGCTCAAATGAACGAACTGAATTGGGAAGTTAAGAAATTCAGCAGTGCTCGAGGATTAACAATATCGGATCGAACGGTCTACCAGAAGGTAGGAATGAAAACTTGTAAACTATAACTGAAAATAGTGGAGAATCAGTTGGACTAAAAAAGGAAGACATGGTGCACTCTCAGCGCATACCCAACATGGGGAAGCTACATCATCTTTCCCTGTTGTCACTCGTTGTTCTGTTTTTCTGCTGTCACTAGCAGAAAGACAGACATCAAGCCAGTTGTTATCCAACTAGATAGCAAGATTATTAAAAATAAATGGATGAAGGAGGAAAGAAAATTAAAGATTACAGCTCAACAATTTGATGAACAGTTTAAACTAGTACCTGTCTATATAAAACGAAAACCTGACCAAGCTCAGTTAAGCAACTTTTTTGAAGGAAAACAAAAGAAAGCAAGTGGTACAGTCAAGTATTGGGTAAGAGATGGTAAGCTAATCATTAGAAAGAACAGTACTGAATAACTGGAACAATGAAGAGCTAAATGGAGTTAAGATTTCACATGAGTAGCTTAGATTCTGATGCAACTATAAGCGATCTTCTCTTCTTCTCTCTTCAATCATCTATGTGGATGATGTGGCCGAATGAACTCTTTCCGCTTCTGTCTGTCCCGAGAGAGTCCGAAAAAATCTGTTCAGTTTGGTGTCGCTTGTTGTGATTTGATTTCGAGGTTCTCTTTTATTTTGTCTATTCGTCTAATTCTGGACATTCCTTTGGATTTTTAACCTTCCATCGTTGTTCAGGGCTTTAGCTGGTAGTCTTTCTGTTCCCATTCTGGTCACATGGCCAAACCATCGCAGTCTTCTTTCTTGGATTTTGTCTATTATTGTTATTTCTTGTTTTAGTCGTTTCCTTTTGTCTTCGTTTCTTAATCTATCCAGCAGTGATATTCCAAGTAATCTTCTAGCCAACCCATTTCAGTGGTTAATATTTTTTTCTCTTCAGCCTTTTTGAGATTCCAGCATTCACTTCCATAGAAGAGTATTGGGAGGACCATTGTTCCATAAATTCTTACTTTTGTTACTTGTTTGATGTCTCTTGTTTTCCATATTTTATTTTATTAAGTCCTCCAAAAGGTTGGGATGCTTGACTGATTCGTCTGTTCATACCTTTGTAATTTCAACATTGAACTCAATAACGCCTCCAAGGTGGGTGAAGTTTTCTACCTGCTCTAGATTTTTGCTATCAATTTCAATTTTCAGATTATTGCTTCTTTTTCCTATTTGCATAATTTTTGTTTTGTCTATATTTATGTTTAATCCGAATTTTATACACACCTCCTTTATTTTATCAGAAATTCGCTGTAGATTTTCTTCTGTGCTTGCAAGTAATGCAATGGCATCTGCAAATATTGAATTTGTTACATTTTTCCATGTATTTTGATTCCAGAGTCATTGTTTAATGCCAAACTGCTTGCCTCTTCCAATGTAAGATTGAACAGGTCTGGTGACAGATTGCATCCTGTCTTACTCCGCTCTCTGTGTGGAACCAGTTGTTTAAAATGTCCTCCATTCGTACAGTACTTTCAGATTTTACATAGAGATCCTTAGTTATTCTTATTGTTTTGTTGAGAATTCCAAATTCTTTCATAGTTTTCCACAGTCCTCTTCGATGGATTGAATCAAATGTCTGACGAAAATCTATGAAATTTATGTAGCAACTTTGCTTGTACTATAGTGTCTTTTCTATTAGCTGTCTTAAGATGAATAGTTGATCAATTGTGCTTGTCCTGGTCTGAAACTTGTTTGTTCTTATCCGAGTGCTAGTTCTATATATGGCTTAATTTATTTTTGGACTACTTTCTTGAAAACCTTACTTGGAATACTGAATACTGCCTCTGTAATTATTGCATTCTGTTTTATCTTCTTTTTTTGTACATAGGAGTTATAACTGATTTGGTCCAATCAGTAGGCACTGCTTCATTTTTGTAAATTCTTTCAAATAATGCTTTTAATGGTTCCAAAAGTTGTTCCTTTCTTGCTTTTATGAATTCTGCATGTATTTGTTTATATAATCCATGAAATTTATTTTCTTTAGATAGCTTATCTACCATTTTGCATTTGTCTTCTAACCAGTTACTTCTCTTTTAACTAGTTTTCTAATTTCTCTGGTTAATCTATTATATTCATTTCTGTTTTAGTTTTATGCTTTTCCTTTGATCGCTTAATCTTTTTACTTCATTCGGGATCCAATCCCTTTTACTTTCTCTTTCTGTGTAACCTATTGTTTTTCTGCCGCTTTTAATATTATTTCCCTTAATTTGCAGCAATGGTCTTCGATGTTTCTTTTCTGTTTTGGTAGTTCCTTCAGGTTTTTATTTAGTTCTAATTGATATTTTCTTAGAATATTGTTGTCTTGTAGTTTTTCACATTCAGTCTCCTTTTGTCTCTAAAAGTGCTTTTAGATTTTAACTTTATTCTTAGGTTTGATAATTCTAGCTTATGGTCTGATGCACAATCAGCAGAGAAGGATCTGCAATTTAGGATACTTGATTTCCATCTTTGGTTTACAATAATATAGTCTATCATATACTTGGTTTGTCTGTCTGGTGATATCGATCCATATTCTTTGGAGGTTGGTTGTTTAACGAGATGGTTGGTACATTGCGCCCTTCGATTGGAAAAGGCCTAAGTTCGATTCTCGTCGCGACGAGAGGAATCTTTACCTGGACGTTTTCAATTGAAGGTGAGTTAGCCGATCTCATACGGAGGTAGTAGGATTTTTTTTCCCGGAAACTCAGGTTTTTCATCCTACATACAGACAAATCGGCCTTTCAGAAGGCACGCAATTTACAGACGAAAAAATACTAGTTGTGGTGGTGGTTTTGGGCGGTAGATGGCGTTGATGGAGATGATTGGTAGAGGTTCGGTGTAGTGGTGGAAACAGTTCTATAGTAGGTGTCCTCCCGCGATGAGTCTTCGGATACCTTGGAGGTGTTATGAATAATAATAATAATTCTTAGCCTATTATTTGAGCAGACGTTTAGCAGTCTTTCACGAGGTTCATTGCTTTCTCCATACCTGAACTTTCTGATTAGTCTTGGCCATGTGTCCCAGCCTTTGCCTATATTTGCGTTTAAGTCCCAAATTACAATTAACAGATCATGACTTGATGTCTGCTGGACTGATTTTTGCAAATCTATATAGAACTCCTCAATATCTGCTTCTGATGATATCGAAGTTGGAGTGTATACTTGAATAATAGTCAGTGATCCGGATGATGTTTTAAATTTAGCTTTAATTATCCTAGGTGAGATAGGATTGTAAGACAATAGAGACTTTTGAGCATTTGGTTTTAATATAAGTGCTACTCCTTCTTGGCGTTTGTTGTCAGTAGTATGGGTGGCACGTCTGACCAGATCAAGATCAAGATAAGGTATCGATTGGTTGTTGAGATGATTGCGTGATTGGTTGTTGAGATGATTACGTCAGTTGTGTGTGTGTGACGTCATGAGTTTGGAATGCTTGGAATTTTCATGGGGGCAGATGTATCAGTGACGTCACATCATGTCCAGATTGGTGGAGCAGTTTAAACCAAATGGGGTGTAGGGTGAATAGGGAAGCGCGTCAGTGTCGTGGATGTGTGTTGTTTTAAATATCAGATATAGATAAGTGACGTTATTGTTAGTTGTAAATTAGTGACGTTATTGTTTTGAATGGAAAAGGAAGATATGTTAATGGGTAAGGATTCGTGGTGTGATTGGTGGAACACTTTTAAACCAAACAGGGGTAGGGTGATTGGGGAAAGCAAGGTCAGAATTGTAAGTGATGTTTCGAGATAAGGAATCGTGACGTTATGTGTTTGGAAATTTCTGGGGAACATATGTCTCTGTGACATCACGTGGTGTTTTGGTTTGCCCATGGAATTGTGGGTGGTATTTTTGAGATAAGATACCTTGGAATTTCCCAGGGTGACAAACATCCGTCATTGTCAAGTTTTGTGTTTGGTTGTCTGTAGATGGCAGTATTAATTTTCAATATAGTTTGAGGTATTTCCTTCCTGTTAAAGAATATGGGAATTCTTAGAGTAGAGTCGAGATGGCGGCAGCGTTTAGACCTTTTGAGAATAATTAATTATAAGTTTACACATCTTTATTTCACAGATTTTATTTACAATGCTGTCTTTCTGAATCTAGCATTCAGAAATAGGAATTTTAAGACATCACCAATGCATGTGGTGTTTTTCTTGTAACATTTCTCTGATGAGACGTGTGATTGGCTGATTTCGATACTGCTTGGCGAATGAGTATGCAATTTCCACATATACTAATATTAGCAGCACTGCTATTAAAGCAAGTATCTGCTACTTTTGCGATGGTCCTTGATTTTCACCGGCAAAGAAAAAATATATTGTTAGTGATGGAAAAGTTAGCAGATTACTATAATCCTAATACAGTAGTTAGTTTTGGAAGTATCAAAGCTTTACAGAAACATACAAATTTGCCACATGAAACCGTGAAAAGTTGGTCAGCAATACAGCCTGCTTATGTGAGACATAAACCCATTAGAAGAAAGTTTAAACGCAATCAAATCAAAGTCCCGACAGTTTTACACAATTTTCAATGTGATTTGGCAGATATCTCATCCCATGCAAAAGAGAATTGGGGCGTTTGTTTCCATCTTGTGTGCATTGATTGCTTTTCCCGATTTGAGTGGGTTCGAACACTGAAGAAGAAATCAGCAGACGCTGTTGTTAACGATTTCGAGTCTATTTTTAAAGAAGTGCCATGTTACATAAAAACAGATCAAGGAAAAGAGTTTTGCAACAAGAAAGTTCGTGCATTGTTTAAGAACCATAATATTAATTTCTACATGACCAGGAACGAAATGAAAGCACCTATTGCAGAAAGATTTATCAGAACCTTGAAAACAAAGATCTACAAATGGGTGACATATAATAAAAGTAAAAGTTATACGAATGTGTTCCCGACCTTTGTACATACTTATAACCTCCCTCCACACGGCGCTATCGGTGTGGCTCCTTAGGAAGTTAACCTTCACAACGACGATCGTGTTTGGAAATATTTGTACGGAACCCAAGAGGATCCTACCAAACCAAAATTTCACGTAGGTGATGGCGTGGTTTTAAGTAATGAAACCCACAAATTTAGAAAAGGGTTTCGGGTTAACTGCACACGAGAATTGTTCGCTATTTCTTAGGTTATTAATAGAAACCCTGCAGTATATAGAGTTCGTAGTTGGGACGGAAAGTTAGTGGAGAGAATTTTATGAATCTCAACGGCGAAAGGCTGATATACCCAATGAACTTCCGGAAGAGGTGTATCTAATCGAACAAGTACTTAAACAATGCCAGCAGAAAGGAAAGCTTCAGTATTTTGTTAAGTGGCTTGGTTATCCCTCATCGTATAATTTTTGGGTTCGTAGCGAAGATGTTTTACTTAACCCTTCCCACTAACACTGATATGAAAATGTTTCCTACTGACACCAATCGAAATTTCAAGTGGAATTACCACACGAGATCAGACTTAAAGGTAAATGTGAAATGGCGTTGCCGAAATTCATCTTCCGGGAAAATTTAATAACATCGATTCCGGTTACGATGAGTTTCATATGATATGTAGAGTTGGAGGAGGAGGAGGTGTCAATGCTATCGACAACAACATCACAGGAAGAAAAGTTTTCGAAAAGTCTAAAGAAGGATTTTACAAAGTGTACAAGATTCCCCATGGCAGTTACATTTCACCCTCTGAACTTCTTCAAGCAGTGTTTGATGTGAGTTCTGTGATTACTGGAAAAAAGAACCCAAACAACACCATTTCTCTGAGAGTTCCATATGATTAGAACCTTTTGTTTAGCAAGGATTCCCTGGGTATAGAGCTTCTACTGGGTTTTAATCAGACTGGTGTGAACCTGAAAGGCACAATCACTGGGAAATATCCAGTTGATATAAGGTGGGGTGTAGCTGCATATTTTGTTTATTCTGATTTAATACAAGAACAGATATTTGGTGATACATGTGCACCATTTTTACGAGTTGTTCCGTGCAAAAACCAAGTGTTCCTTCGTTTTTGCTCACACTGTTTATTATCCGTTATCGTGGCGGCAAGAAAATAGTTAAATTACACTTCTGACAAGTGAAGGATGACTGATTATCTCAGATATTATACACTGCAGGCAGGTGGGGCACAAGTATTTACGGCCCTCCCAAGACAGCGTGGGTACGAATTGGATAGCATTTTCAGAAGTGCCTTCTCCTTCGTAAGTCCACTTTTAAAACCTACAGCTCAAATTTTCGGTCGTCAATCCTTAAAAGCCGGTCAGCATATGATAGGAAATGTATTCGA
Organism: Typopeltis vanoorti; assembly: GCF_054136105.1. Classification (NCBI taxonomy): domain Eukaryota; kingdom Metazoa; phylum Arthropoda; class Arachnida; order Uropygi; family Thelyphonidae; genus Typopeltis; species Typopeltis vanoorti. The sequence continues at coordinate 80,240,228 of NC_143572.1, forward strand.
AGGGGTGCCTGTATGTCGAGCTTTTATAAACAGAGCATCACAAGCTGGGAAAACCACTGCTGAAAAAGCAATGGTTTTCCCAGCTCTGAGGATCGTTATGGATAATGTACACTCAAATTTTGCATTAAGAACTACTGTGATGTTTTCAGGAAGAGGTTGACCAAATTTAAATTCGAGTCGCACACTTCCTCTTCTTAACAGGTCGACATGGGGGACAACGGCATTTTCATCTGGGAATAAGTCAAATCCATAGAGAACTTTTCCCTTTACGTATTTACGTATTAGAGTTAGAACCCACCACAAGAAAAGTGGGTTTAGGAGTTTGTGCTCGTGATGAATTGCCACAACATCCGATCAGACAACAACAGTCGATGTTTGTCGTGAACACAGATCCGACCTGATAGCCAGGACAACATTGGCAAGCTATCTAAATATATTAAAGACAAACACGGCGATTTTTTCGATAGCTTCGGTCGTCCATCCGAAAGCGATATTCCTAACTTTCTGAATATCAACTATATATATATATATATATATATATATACAGAAGGTATTTTACCTTGGGTATAATAAATGTTAAAAATACCAAGCAATTTTAAACCTGGTTTACTCCATTTCCCAAGTAAAATTGCAAATTGCTTGGTATTTTTAACATTTATTATACCCAAGGTAAAATACCTTCTACATTTATATCTCCTCCAGAGATTTTTATTTAATAAGGTTAAAACACCTTATGGCAACTTGTTCTGGTAAAATACTTATAAGCTCTGTATTACTAAATCTTGGTATTTCTAGCCTAGCTCCCACTGATGAGTAGCAGTAGACTGGAAGTACGTTGGCCGTACCATCCGGCTTGTTGCAGTTTATGCCCCGAACAGCCCACACCACAGAAATGGTATCTTCTCTGCTCTTGAAAACTATCTCCTGGGAGCAGAACACCTCATCGTAGCCGGAGATTGGAACTGTGTGGAAGACACACGGTTAGACAAAGTGGGCGGGAATGCAAATACCGGAACTGGCGGCATTGCCGCTTTAAAACGATGTTGTGTAAATTTTGACCTCGTCGATGTCTGGAGGCGGAATAATCCCTCGAAAGTTGAGACAACGTGGTGCCGCGGCCAGATATCGACGAGACTAGACAGGGTGTACGTTTCTCAAAACTTGGAACAATATGTTCAAAGGATACGTCACACCGCAGTACACAACATGTCCACCGACCAATAAATGGTCATATTCAAAATTACACTCCCAGAGGTTATGGAAACAGCAAGAGGTCCTTGGAGGCTCCCTCCTACTTTTTCCGGTCTTTTTAGCGACCAGCTACAGAACCTTTGTGACAGATGGACAAACACCAACTGGGACTGGGAAAACTGGCTGCACTTCAAGGGGCGGGCTAAGGAACTGTTTCAAAAATGCGGGCGCAAAAGGGCCTACCAACAACGCAAACGGCTGAGGGATCTCTACAGGGAACTCGGCTGGTACCGGACAAACGAACGGAGCGAAGTTCCCTGCGGAGATCTTATCAGACAATTAGAAATAGAGCTGCAGCAAGAGCGGTAGAGTAGAGTCGAGGACCTCGACTTTCGAACGAGACTCTATCTCAGAAACTTGGAAACGCCTTCCGCCGCATTTTACAATCAACAACGGGTGGCGGCAAATGATGAGCGAACGATTTACCGGATCGAAGAGAAGGGCCAGGTTCTAAACTCAACCCATGAAATACGCCGTCATTTTCATCAGCAGTATCTCGGCATCTTCTCTGATCAGCAAGACACGGATGACTTCAGCTAGTGGGACATCAAACGTCTTCCCGATCATCTTAGTGCCCTGCATGACAGGCCAATAACTGCGGCTGAAATAAAGGCAACGTGCAAAACAATGAAGACCAAAAAGACCCCAGGGCTAGACGGACTGGGGATCGAGTTCTATAGATCTATCTGGGATTTTGCACTGCCAGCGTTAGTAAACATCTTCAACGAATTCCTCACTTCGGGAAACATCCCCGAGGAATTCGTTAAGAGCTACACAGTTTTTATTCCAAAGAAAGATCGAGATCGGACTTTGTCAAATAACTGGCTTCCGATCTCCTTAACCAATTTAGACTACAAACTGTTTACAAAAATTATCTGCACCCGCATTAAGGGCGGAATAGAAAATATTATAACAAGATACACCCGATCTCAGGACAAATAACGAAATTCTTTTTAGAAACATTAAAAATAGCTGGGGACAGCCTTTTCATCGGGATCTAGCCTGGCGAATAGCCTACGGGCGGCTCCCAGTGAAACTAATCAAATCCAGGTATGTACCCAGTCCGTGCGACCCCTTCTGCGATATCTGCCGGGCCGTGGAGACGGTGGAGCATTTTTTTTACTTTTGTCCACCTGCTCAGCGCGTCTGGCAGAGACTCAGCACAGCACTGCAAATCCCGATGTCGTCGCTGGAGAAGGTCGTATAATTTCCTCCACCGGTTAGCAAGACCCAAAAATTTACTATTTTCTTAATAAATGTATTGAAGTATCACATCTGGAAAGTACGGAAAAAATCCCAGGTACGCGACGCAGAGCTAATGTATGTAACAATAAAGAAAGATTTTTCTTTCTATTTACCTCGTTTCTTAGCACAAGAAGGACATCTACTAGGCGACTTTAAGTTTGTAAATGAATACTGTAAACCGCCCAAAATATGCTTCCTCATACAGGGACATATCAAACCCTGCATATTCCTGTAAATTTCACGACATGCCGTCTAGCTCCTCCTTGGGGAAAATATATGTTTCTTGTCTGATTCACTACAAATCTTAGTTCACATGGTTTTTCACATTCCAAAGGAGGGGTAGATCTGAGAACCCGGGCTGCGAACGCTTACAGCGAGGCGGTGCTGCTCCTTGTGAGCGGCATCTCCCGGGCCAGATTCTACCCCAACTCTGAGTCCTAATGGTACATGGTCTGGTAGTTCGCCACAATGCTATTAATACTATTAAAAAAAAATTTAATTTTAATCTATCCTGGACCTTAAGCCCTAAGCAATCTAAGAACAACAAGTAACTTTAAAATTTGGAATAAGAGTAAGGTTATCACATTTAATAATCAAGAAACTTTATTTATTAATTAATAACAATTAAGAGCTAATAGTAATTTTCTAAATATCGGTCTAAAGCAGGGATTGACGGACATCCTCCATAAACACTTGATAAGTTTTATTGATTCGGACAAACTTAAATGCGAACATCAGGTTTTTTAAATTTTGATTTATGTATGGTAATTTTATTTTATATAAAAAAAAAATAATAAAAATAAAAAAATAAATAAAATAAAATAAAATAAAATAAAATAAAATAAAATAAAATAAAAACAGGTGATAGGAGATAATGTGTATAGACGTCTTAGCCAAACCCACATTGTGGAATGGCTAAACAGGTCGACTGAGGCCTCTTTTACCTCCTACTATCTTACTCTACCTTTCGTGTTTTTCCCCTCATACTGTCTGCTGATCCTCAGCATGCTTTTTTTGCTCCAAAGGCCGATGAGGAGAAACATGAACTCCCATTCTACCTCAATAAAGGTCGAAACGGGTCTGGGTAGTGGCCCCTTGCCTTTAATACAAAACATCATACATCGCCTTCTTGGAGATGTGTTTTGGCATTAAGGGTAAATATTAAGATTAGTGATCAGAGCTTATGCCACCTTTACCACGAGTTGCCTTGGTCTTACACTACATGTAGGATCAGCTAGACTAGCATCACTTGCAGGCGCAAACTTGACTTGTTTGTCTGTTTACTTACTTGAGAAATGGACTAAACCAGGTTTAAAATTGCTTGGTATTTTTAACATATATATATGTATATATTATAATATATGGCATTATAATACTGTACCTGTACAAGCTAAGGAATCTCTCGCGTGTGGTTTGAACTGTATATATTTTTTAATATTGAGATGTCGTGGTTTTCTATGCAAAATATTATTAGCAAATTTATTCTAAGGATTTGTAGTTAAATGATATTGTAGTTACTTATGATGTAACAGGTCATTTACTGAAAATAAAAAAGAATATTAAAAAAAAAAAATTTTTTTTCACTTACCATTTTTTCCACACCAGTTTCTTATTCCCAAGCAGCTTTCGGGGAGATAAAAAGACGAAATCGGTATTGGTGCTTCGAGTTCTCCTGCTGGCGGGGAGTGGACTGGAAGCATTTTCCTCACTGGGACTGGCTGCTGTTGATGGTTGATGGGAATGGTTTTTGGTATTCGGTTTGTTCAGTGTAGGTTCTGGATGTGACAGTCTGTGTTCCTGTTGCTCACCTTCTGTGTGAGCTAATTGGTTTTCCAAACCGAAATACTTTTGCCAAGTCGTTAAGTCTTTTACTTTTTCATCTGGGTTTTTATTTCTCATTTTTAAAATGTCACTCATCTCATTATCTAGTGTGTGCAGTCTTTCTGTTCTGGTGAATGAAGAAGTATTTTTTAAATATATGATTCATTTTCTAATAAGTGAACTCAAAAAAGGAACAATGATACTGCCTAATACTGGGAACAGTGCTCCCCCGTGCTGTAAAACCAGTTTTCTTCTAGTAATGAAGGGAAGCGATTTGTTGCTTAGTACTCTTATAATTTTTTTTCCCCTTTGTAGGGGTGACTTCTGGTGGTTTTTAGGGGAATATCACCAGAGATAACATTTTTGCAGATTTCACAGAGCATCGTGATTTGGCTGGAGGTGCAGTGGTTTAGAGCATCATTTGCCTGTTTGGGAGAGGATCGAGAAAAGTACTTGATGAGATATTCATATCGTTTGAGTCAATCAGCGATTCAGGAATAAAGACTGTATTGGTTTCTTCTCCTGGCAAAATCCGTGACCTAAAGCGTAAAATATCAGGTGTTTCCTGTCTAAAGTCTAAAATTAAATATGAGTGGGGTTCGCGTGTTGCATCTTTATAAATCTGAACTAACACGTTCGTTTGTCCTGGAAATACTTGGGAAGCTAAATGAGAAAATTTTAAAGAGTCTTGGGGATTTTTAAATGCAATAAAATAATGGCTATTGAGAGAAATTGTCCGAAAATGTGTTCCTTTACAAAATAAATTTTGTGTCTGTAGAATGACGCTGAGGTTAAGGTGATGTGAACCTTTTATGAAAGATCCATTTGTGTCTATGGACAGAAAATGGCACAGGAATTTGGATGTTTTGTGGCTCACCCCTTACTGCTGCTATCATAGATTCCAGATTAATATCAGTTGCCGTGCGAGCATTCAAAGTAATGTTGCCGTGCGAGCATTCAAAGTAATGCCTTTGCATTTGGTCACAATCTTACCCCCTTGCGTTCTTTAAGAATAAGATTTGGGGCCTGTGGTAAAATATTCAACTATAAAGTCAAACTGCCTTGCCTACTCCCTATACGGGAACAAAAAGGCGTTAGCTGATTATTTTTTTTTTTTAAGTCACCATCGAGTTCGTTACCTTAGTGACTAGTGGATGGTGAGTATTCACCCGATTTTTCACTGAAAATGACAGAATTGGTACCTGAGTATAAAAGCCGTCTTTGCAAATGTTCCATGACTTCATATAACTATCCTACAGTAGGCAGCTACAAATGAGGAGATGACAGCATTATTAGAGAGGGTGACGGCAGTCTTCCTATCAATGACACCCCTCCTTCAGAAGACGTCCCAATAACCCCACCTCAAAGATGTCCCAATGATCCTACCTCATCCCCCTCCCTCTCCTCCAGAATGTCTGCTCAGTCAACGAGAAATGAGTGACCGTCCCATTTGCAGAGATCTGTTAGTGGTGTCACCTCAAACTGATAAACTCTGGTCATCAGTTTGGGGATTTAGAGGATTCAAAAAGGATTTATGAAAAAGCAATGATCATTAAAGATCTAGAAAATAACACCATATGAACACCATTTGTGTAAAAATTGGTGACAGTGAAATCTTTAAGCAGAATCATTTACATCATAATATAAGAAAACGTGAATGTAAAAAAAAAAAAAATCACTACTGCGAAATTAATACGCGAATGAAAAAAAAAAAGTGGAGAAAACTGATATCCTGTAATTAATTAATTATTTTAGAAAAGCGTCTAATGCTACCTGTTGACATTGTTGGAGTTATCTGTAAACATGTTCATATACTCGAAAGCCAGAACTGATAATCTGAATTAGAATGTTTGTGTCACATTAGCATCACAGAAGGACTGCGCATAAACATCCAAAGGGAGGATATGAGTCACATCCTACCCTTTTGATGTTTACGCGCTATATGGGACTATATGATTCATGATTAGACACCGTTTAGTTTACACTCGCATAAACATAACACTATAGACTAAAGTTTTAAATGTTTGGAACTTTGTAACATAGAAATTAACAAAGTATACTACACAGCTAATATTCATTTGAAATAACAATAAATAACTATTTATTTGTGCTGGCAAAACAAGTTTCTAATACGAAATCGCTAACGCAGAGTTCAAACCTCGTTTGTCTCATTTCCTTTAAACTTACTACTGCTAAAGAAAAATACGCCATTTTGAAAATAAAAATAAAAATAAATAAAATAAAATTTCAGCTGCAGAAGTAGCTTTTAAGTAGAAGGAATCGAAGGTAAAATTAATAGCCAGAACGGACAAGTTCATCCTACATTTTTGCAAGCAAAACAGTACATGCATGCCAATGAAGGAGACATAAAAAGTAGATTTTTAAAAACATATTTTGAATTTTAAAGTAAAATAGAGAAAAACAACCATTTAGATTGGGGGGAAAATATATATATATATTTGTGAAATTAATGCCGGGAAAATAAAAAAAAATTAAAAAAAAAACCTAATGCCACACGCGAACAAAAGAAAAAAAAAAAAAAAGGACTCATCTCACTCTTGTCAAAATTCCATACTTTAACCATTACCCAGGATTCTATACTGTAACTATCACCTACAATTGAAGAGAGTGAATTAGCACATTGGGATTGGGATAGATATTAAATTGGTGATGTCGATTCAAGAATGGCTAGTTAGCAGTTACCAAAAAGTCGCGTATTGCAACGCAGAGTCCATGATGAATCAGGAGACCAGTGGTATATCGCAAAGCTGTATGTTTGAACATTTATTGTTTAATTTTTACATAAATGATACAGGAAATGACGGGAAGAAAGATATTCATTTGTGTGCTGATGATGCTAAGTTGGGTAGCGCAATATTTAAGGACAAGGAACTGACTGAACATATTTAATCAAGGTGATGTAGAGAGCTTGTAGGATGATTTAGTAACTGGCAATATGGGCAAAAGACAATGGATATCAGTACAATGTGGAAAGAAACACATGTATTTTGGAATTAAAAGATTACAAGTTGTGAATCACATTGATGAATCAGTAATCCAAGAGATTGATGAAGGACCTTTTGGGTGTTGTTGGATAGAGAGTTCAATTTCAGATGGCATTTTGCTAAGGTGCTCAAGATGGCTCATAGGTTTACTTGATCTAAGTTAGTGAGTTCTTCATGTTTGAGGAGCTCACTAACATATAGAGATAAAGAGCTATTATTCCTCTTTATAAGAAGTTGATAAGTTCATATTTGGATTATTGTGCTCAGGCCTGGTAGCCTGGATTCCGTGGAGATGAGTAATTGGTAGAAAAAGATTCAAACGCAAGTGACGAAATTGGTGCGTGGTATAAGGAATGCTCCCTACGTTGATAGATTAAGAGTTTGTGGATTAGAGAGGTTGGTTTTATAGGCGGATAACAGAGGATAGGATAGAAACATTTACGTTACTAATATGGTTGATGCTGGGGAAGTATTTCACTAGTGGGAGACTGGTAGAATAACAAGAGTCATCCCTAGAAATTAAGTAAGACTGTGGTTAACAAGGGTGGGAAGAATAATTTTTTGCTTGGAGAGTGGTGAATGAATGGAATGCACTGCCTGACTTCAGTTGTGAGTTCTTTATCTGTTAGTGAGTTCAAGAAGAGATATGATAGATATTGTGAGGATAGTTAAGGTCCCGTTAATGAAACTTCTGACTCCATTCGGATGATCGCATAATAATAATAATAATAATAATAATAATAATAATAATAATAATAATATAACATCGAAAAGAAGCTACAGACTTTTTAGCATCCTGATCAACTAAATGACTGAAATCATTAAACGCCCTTGATCTCGGAAATTGTTGATATTTGAAGTGGATGGTCTGGAAGAAATTTTTGATGAAAATAGTTCCATTTTCAGCTTTATTCTCTTCAGGATCAAATCACCCATCGATAATCACTGCATGAAGTAAACAGAAGTGGCAGTACAAGAAAGCGTTGATCGCGAAATAAAAGAAATTCTTTTATTTTTAAAGAAAATTCGTTAGAAATAATGGAATGAAAATGAACCAAATTTGAGAAGTTGTTCATGAAAATAAACACCTTCTCAACAGTAAAAAATATTACCCTTGCATAAATTTTTCTTCGTGAAGAATTTGAAACTTTTCAGTTCTCTAGGTCATCCTTTGTCAGTTCTTTAGAGTTACAATATTTGGCAAAAAAATAAAAAATAAAAATAAAAACAGGAAGTAGGAATATCAAAATGAATGCAATGTAGCTAATTATGTTTCTATAACATCCATTTCAGTCAGCATTAAATAGCATATACTACTATTCAAAACTTCTCTGCCTCCATCTTTCCTGCTGATTGATGTATTATTTGGAGAATTCAATCGCGAAACAAAAACGCACATATCTTTCAACGCTTCAGAAATCGCTGAAGGAAAGAAAAGTTTCCAAGTTAATTTGCTCAGAAATATTTGTCTCCAATCCATTAGCCAGCCTTAAATGGAGACGGACACGGTATTCCGTTTGCCCATTTCAGATGGTAGTGATTGTTGGGTTCCCAATCTCTTCTCAGGGTTTGGAATTCAGATTTCTACGATCTTACCTTCATATGTCGCATTCAGCATCAATCAATTATGTTGGACACGGCCATAGACCAAGAACGTTGAACACGGCTTCAACCTTTCGTTAGATTATGGCCGTATCCAACATGATTGATGCTGAATGCGACATAGGAAGGAAAGATCGTAGAAATCTGAAATTTTCTTTCTTAGTAGGATAGGGTACACTGTGTATTGCCTGTTGTTTGATATCCTTAGGTCGTCTTATAACATCAATTCCTGGGCTTGTTATTTGGCTTGATTTGATGTATTACAGAGAGAAGTTCTGCTTCTTTTATGGTCGGGAACCATAATGTCTGCTTTGATTGCGGTCAAAGTGGGGGGGGGGCGATCACGTTTTTGATTGGAGGGATATTTCTGTGTAGTTTTTTTTTTATAGTCTACAAAGTATTGATTAGAGTCATTTGCTAGTTGTTGGATAGAAATTTCATGAATGTGTTTTATGGTTTCAGAGGTGGTGGTATTGGTAGCACAATCTAATATCTCGTTGATCAGATGCCAGGTTTGTTTCGTGTTATTTTCTGATGAGGTTAATTTTTCTTTGTTACAGTTTCTTTCTGTGTTTCTTATTTGCGTTGTAAGACGATTCCTTGGTATCTTATATATGGTTTTTAAAGCTGCGTTATTTGGATACCGCTTTAAATGTTTCCATAGGATGTCATTTCTATGTATATCCAGGATTATGTTTTGCGTTCTCCAAGGATTTTGAGTTGTGTTTGAACGAATTCTGACTTTCTTTGCAGCTTTTTTATATATTTCATATATTAAAAATATTAAATTGTCGTATAAGGTATGTATTGAATCTGGTGACGCTATTTGTTTCTAGTCTATTTTAATTCTTTCCTAGTTGACTATTTCTTCGTCTATTATTGTTTTTGTTGCGTTTCATACGTGGAGTATTGCATGGATGTTGTCTTAGTGTGCAGGTTTAGAGCTGTTAAGTAATGGTTTGCTACATTGCATTTTATGTCTGCTGCACTATTTGGTGGTGCCCGAATGTTTATATGATCTAAGCAAGAAGCAGTAATCGATTTCTGACTATTTCTTCTCTAGTGCTTGATGTTATGGTTAGTATTAAGTTATACGTAGATAGCGTATCTAGGTACTATACAGTGATGTTATGGTTTTCGTTCGTAATATTTATGTTTAAATCACCGATTATCATTGGGTATTCAGCTCAGCATAATTGTTAACTTGAAAGCTAGTAATCGAGTTCGTGCAAGAATTTTATCACGTTTGCGTTTGGTGGCCTGTAATTAGCATTTAGTATTAAGGGGTGTTGTCGATTGGTCGTATTAATTATTTCGATGTAAAGGAGTTCAGCGTGCTCAAACTGATAAACAGTTTCTTCGATAAATATTAATATTCCACCCACTCTTTTTGTTTCGCGATAGAATCTATGTTGCATAAAATCTGGAATTTCAAAGGCTGTTACATCATCATTAGTAACGAATTCTTATGTTTGGACTAATATATCAGTAACATCGTTGCATTCTTCAGATAAGCCTGTAGGATTAATCGTTTTCTGATGCGTCTAATGTTAATATGCAGGATAGAGAGACCTCCCTTTTGTATTGTGCTTTGTTTCCATGTATCGAGGTAATCAAAGGTAGAATTGCTGATATATTCTGTTTTATTTACATCTGCCTGATATTCACAATCATTGTTGTTGTGCTGAAGTCTTCTTTTTGATCTAATTAGAAATTTACTGTTTTACTGTGGCAGCCTCTCTATGTCTTCCGAAATTTTGATTTTTATCGACTTTGAAGGTTGTGACTTCCTCAAGAATATCGTAGCATCTGTGATCCAGAATAGTTTCCAGTTTTCGCTTTTCTGGTTTGGTAGAGCAGATTTTATTTAATATACTCTAGTATGAAGGCTTGTGTAGTTTTGCATTTCGTTCAAGTCTTTCACAACTGTTTTTCTAGTATGCCGGCTTTTATGAGATTATCTCTTATGCATTTGCTTTTAAGACGAACTATGACTGATGCATGTCGTGGCAAGTCTTGTTATTTCCCATTCTGGGAATCATAGTTTTGGCCTAAAAGAATTGTCGTTATGCTTGTAGGTGTGTGTGGGGAGGGGGATATCAATTGCAAGACCTAATTTTATAACTTCGTCTGTAAAGTTTTGTGTAGGTGCAGTTTCAGGAATACCATGCCACCATCGTAGGTGGCAGTATTTCTTTTTTCTCTCTGGAGTATAGGCACTTCCATTCGACGCGTTTTGCATTGGATTTACCATGTCAGGTTGTTTTGAAAGGCTGGAACATGTAAAGTGGAGATTCCTAACACATTTCCCAAAGGTTATATGATTTTCGTCGGAAGATAGATCCTTCAAGTATTTGTTGCACTTCATGACTCACCTTTCTTCCCTTGAGAAACTGCAGCTTTGCTTTTCACTCGTGAGTGACCAGGGGTCCACACTGTGTTCAATTTTCAGCACTCAAAATTCGGATTCTACAAAGGCGATTTCGATGATTTATATATCACTGTCTTCAGCGTAACAAGTAGAATTATTGTACAACACTTTTAAATTAAAAACAGGAATTAGAACCACGTTAGAGCTATTAAGCAGGGGGCAGCGTATTACCTGTGTAGGCATACGAAGAGGTATCACCACATACGTTCATATGCCTACACAGCGCACTCTCTGATATTTATTTTAATAATAATAATAATAATAATTTTTTTTTAAAAAAAACATTTTATTATGTCTCAGTATAAGTTACATACAATAATAATATTTACAGTATTTACAATAAGGATTATAGAATTTTTTTTTATGTCTCAGATGAATTGCATACATAGTTGCTGCAGTAATTATATATATATAACATTTATAACCCATTACAAGTGTGTATAACAGATACTTGCAAGTTAGTAATTTTCTTCCTCGAAGCTTAGCAGAGCTTATCTGAGGAAGATAATAGATGACAGAGGGTGGTGGTTTCATGGTTGTGTTCCTATACTGGTCACAAACCAGGTGTTGATTTTACTGTTTGTTGGTACGTGCTTGAAAGACTTCGACTGCTATTACAGTTTAACTTTTTTTTTTTTTTTTGTGCAAATAGGGTTGGATTTAGACATGGTGTGTTTGTTTCTTTGTGTTCTTGTAGTGATAGTTTTCGAGAGGGGGGGGGGGTTGTCATAGGTTTGTGTGTGTGTGTATGTGTGGTGGGAGAGAGAGAAACAGGAATTGCTCTAATTTTCATTCTCGCTATAATATTTAGCGTGATTGTTAAATGCAAGAAGTCAGCTGTAGTTGGGAGTACTGGAATTCATACTATTGGTCACGATTAGTTGATATTTCTCTAGATGGTTCAAGAGTTGTTTGTTGATAACCTCCATTTTTTCAGAGACAATAGATGTGAGACTAATTGGATTGCATTTCGTTGGTTGACTTTTATCTTTTTCTTTGGGATGGGTTGGATGTGAACCTGTTTTCATGTTGTAAGGTAGATGAAAGCTGAATAGGATAGATTCAAATGGCAATCAAGGACGGGTGTTAGTTCTGGGGCATAATATTTAGCACAATAGGTAGGATAGTGTGAAGACCAGATACTTTGTTTGTGTTGAGGTTATTAAGGATTTTTCGGGTTTCTTTTCAGCGGAAAACTGGTAGCCATGAAGAGTGCATACGTTGTTGGAAGTGAACTTTCTCAAGATCGTTATTGCATAATTGGAAGTGAAGAGTGATTCCAGTAAGTTGAATTTGTCTTTATGTGAGATGACTTCTGTACCATCAGGATATGAGAGTGATAGGAACCTGAGTGGCAGAAGTTTCTCCCAATGGCCTTGGCAACGGACCAGAAGGATCGACTGCCATTTGGGCATAATACGAGTTTACAGAATTTGGCCCTTTCAGATTCTTACTTCGATTTGGTGACGATTCTTTTACGATTGTTGCGAGGTTAAATACAGGCAGCGTGGGTAACACCAATTTTTCTCTTCACCCAGCTATCATATGCAGAGGCGTTTTTCTTTTACAGCATTGAAGGATTTTTTTGAGAAAATGGCTTTCATGGTGGCTGAAAATTTCCAGTGGATAAGAGATGAAAGCCTTCATTCCTGATAAGATGATTTCTGTTATCAGCACAGGGATTTGGATGATAATCGGACAGAGGAATATAATCCACTAAGATCCTCTTAGATAGCACATTTGTGTTACTTAGTTACCAAGAAGTGAACTGATAACCACAGTATACCTGGATGGGGAGCTTGTTACAAAGAGTCAAGTGTGTTTGCAAACTGGAGGGTGTTGTCAGGTATTCTGGTAGGAAGATTGACGATCTGAGATAGGTCACTGCTGACGAAAATCACCTCAAAATCTTTCCTGATTGATCGATGAAAACAATAGAGGTGGAACCAATATGAATTTCGGACTTTGAAGTCCCCAAGAAGGTTTTCTTTACTATAGCAGTATTTTGTCTGCAGATGGTTCAGTTTTAGACAGAGATAGCTGATAATATTAGAGTGTTTGATGGAGTTTGTAGGGCAATAACAAATCATATGAAAAGGGCAGGTTGATTTGGTCGAGAAATATTCATCCAATGCAGTTCAATTACTTGATATTCAAGGGTTTTCAGTATGGCATGGTATGCAGGTTCACCCTTTGGGCAAAAAGACCAGTGCAATGAGTAGTTTGCAATATGAGGTTCTCAGAGGAAGGGTTTTTCTGATTTCCATTACCATAGGTGGCCCTGCGCATCATGTATACTGCTTTTTAGGCCTGCGATATTTGGTGAAGTTAATGTGGAAAGTTTTTTTAGAAGAATTAGTATCAGGTTAATTGCTTGGATTTTTGATGTTCTTTTATGTTTGGATTTTTTGTTTTGTTTTGATGGGTTTTTGAAATACTTTTATGGAAGAATTTTTGAGATCCGAAGTAAAATCGCATTACTTTGGCTCGTGGTGCATTGCAGAGATGTTGTGTATAACAATGTTCTAAATAAGCAGATGTGATTTCTTGCTTGAAGTATGTCGTGAATTTCATCCTATGTCGAACAATACTGTAATCGCAAATTAAGTAAGGATTATTTATCTGAAGAATTTGCATAAACAACTCACAACTGTGTGTTTTTGGATACCTTTGTTTTGATGAATTCATTTTGATTGTCCGTTACTCTACGGTTCGAGTAATTATTATTATTATTATTATTACAGGCAACTCCAGGGAGTCCTTCGACTCATCGACGGAGGCCCCAAATCATGTTCATCAGAAATATTCGACATTCACACAGTATCTATCATACCTCGCCTTAAACTCATTCACTGTCACAGCACCCACTGCAGACTCTAGCAGCCCATTCCACTCATTCATCACTCTAAAAGTAAAGAACCCAGCTCTAACACCATTACTAACCGCACTCTTGCCCAGCTTCCATGGATGTCCCCTAGTCCTCCCACCACCAGCCCTGTTCTCAAAATTATCTTCTGAATTAATTTTATAGAAACCCTTCAGTAATTTGAATGTCTCAATCATATCTCCCCTCCTCCGCCTATCAACCAATTCCTGCAACCCACAAATCCTCAAGCTGTTCTCAAAGGTTCATTCCAAAGACCTGCTATCATCTTGGTCAGTCGCCTCTCGATCCTCTCAACCTCCTCCCCATCAAGAAGAAACATAGGGGACCTGGGGTCTTATCAAGGCTCGATACATAGGAACAATAACCTGCTTGTCTCTGTTTGTCAACGTATTCTTCAGCAACCAAGTGATTTGATGAGCTGATTTCGCCACTTTTTCAATGTGCCCCCCTAAACTTCAACTCTAGGAGTGTTGGTGAATAAGGATCCACCAACACTCCTAAATCTCTTGCCTCATCAATTTCCTGGAGTCCAGTTCCACCAATCTAGTAAACTGCTGCTAATCTTTTCACCCCAAAATGTATAACCTTACATTTTGCCACATTAAATTGAGATCAATTCTCCTTAGCCCACACCTCCAATCTATTGAAATCATCCTGCAAAATTTTGACATCATCTGCATTCACTATTGTCCTACCCAACTTTGCATCATCCGCGAACAAATGAACTGTTTCTCTCAGATCCTTTCCTATATCATTAATGAACAAATTAAACAGCAGTGGTCCAACTAGTGTTCTACTTCAGTCATCACAATTCCAGTATAAGCTGTTGGTTCTTCCATTCCTGCAATGTCATCACCTGGATAATATACTCTTGCGAAGTGCTCGCTCAGTATTTCCACTATATCGACTGATTCGGTTACCTCTCTACCATCAGCATTTTTAAAAACCATTCTGCCATGAACATTTTTCCTTTTACTTGCAACATATTGAAAAAACTGTTTGCGATTCTCTTTAGCCTGCATAGCCAATTTTCTTTCATAATCCGCTTTTGCTTTTCTTACCACCCTTGATACCTTCCTGGCCTGAGCTTTACACTTTTCCTGCACCTTTCTCTTTAAAATACCTCCACAATTGTTTCTTTTTTTGCAGTTCAAGCTGAATGGTGTTATTCATCCATTTAACCCCTACTTGATTTATTATTCGGACTCTTGGTATACAGTCAACTATTGCCTCTTGCAAACACTTCTTAAGCACCTCCCATGCACTATCAACATCTAGCCCTTACAGTTTTATATGCCATGGCACCGAGCCAAACACACTCCTAAGCTTTTCATACTTACCAGCTCAGTCCACATGTACCCTGTCTTAATTGTAAATTCCACTCCTTTAGCTACCTCCCAAGTCATGACCTTATGATCACTCTCACCAATTGGTGGCAACGTGATCATGTTCGTTACAGCCACATTCTCAGATGCGATTACTAGGTCAAGCACTCTCTGCCCCATAGTATTTTCCATTACATGCTGTCACAGATAGTTGTCCCTTAATAACCATATAAAATCCAATTCCTTCCTCCCATGTGCCCCTCCCCCTTTCAGTCAGTTTTAACATAATTGAAATCACCCATAATAATTACCCTCCTTCTGCTCATTTCTTCTACTTGCCTATGCATACTGTCCCCACCATCTATTCTAGGCTAGCAGAACAAAATATATAACCAATTGTAGATTTTGTTCTGCTAGCCTCTATCTCACACGAAATAGCCTCAAATGTGCTCTTTTCTCTATCTTGCAGTTCAACTTCTATACTCCTTGGTTGGAACTCATCAGCTATCATCAGTAACACTCCAGCCCGATTTTTATTCTCCCTGTCACTCCTGAACATGCTATACCCATCACATTCAATCCCACTAGCTTTATCATCTTCTGTCAGCCATGTTTCACTAATACCAACAACCTGTGGCCTGGAAGTGCCAACCAGGCCAAAAACCTCTTCTTGTTCCTAATACTCTTGGCATTAGTGTAGATGAATTGCAGAAGGCCGTTAGTCCCATCCCTACTTCGATGCCTTATACTAACTATCCCATTCTGATTTGTTGTCCTTCGTACTCGCTCGGGCATATTATACTCATTCATACACTCAACTGCTTCCCTAAAGTCTGCATATCTACTTCCCCCCCTTAATAAATCTAATTTCCCTGAGTCTGTACATCCACCTCCACTTCATTCATCAACACTTTTTCAAGCCTCCGTACACCAAATCCATTCAAATGTAAACCATCCATCTTATATAAATTCTTTCACCCATTGAACTCACTCCACACATCCACAAATTCCACACCACTCTCCCTGCATAACCCATGCATAAAGTCATTGGCAATTATGGCCCTCCTTCTAAACACTTCACTGTCATACCATGGCAAAATACTCACCATCCTAACTTTCTCACTCTTCTCTTTTGCTACCTCAAGTAATTCCCTCACATCCTATATCATTTCCATTTTGTCTTCTTTCAAATCATTTATTGCTGCCATGACTAGCATTTCTTTCACCCTCTGTTTCTGTGCTCTAATAGACTCGCTGACGCCCTTTATGTTCGCACCCGGTTGGTACGATTTCGTCAAACTCTCAACTATCACACCTCTTAATAACGAATCTCCGTACAGCACTCGCTCGTTCATTTTATTTACGCTTACGAACATTCTCTTATTTTTCGTATGAGACTTTCAACGTTTATTAGTTGGTACGTTCGGTACACACTTTTGCATACGCTCCAGTTGCTGCTTTGATCTATGCATCGCTCTGCTCGACCGTGCGATTTCACTACTTGCATCTATCTCACCATTTTCATTATCATTTAAATCATCCATTCGTTCTGCATTTCTACCTTCATTTACGCATTCAACATCGCTCTCACGCCTATCTGGTTCTACCTCACAATTTCTTATCACATCACTATTTTCTATATTCTGACTTTCTTTAACGATATCACTCTCACCGCGCGGTTAGCCTAGTGGCTTTGCGCTTCGCAACCATATGACTGGGGAAGGAGTGTCCCAAGTTCGATTCCCGTTGTAGACGTGAGGAATTTGAGGATCTTCCTCAGGCATAGCCAAGTTAGCCGGTCTTGGGCGCGGTCAGTAGGGTTTTTTCCGCCAGTTTATCTGGCGTTTTTCATCCCGCAAACAGGCAAACCGGCTCCGTGAACATACACTTCTACAGTCAAAAAAATATCCCCCCCCCCAGGCGACGGGTCGGTTGGGAGTAGTACTAACAAGTAGTCGCATCTAAATAACACGCGGACCCTGCATGGGAAGCGGGAATAACGCGAAGAAGAAGACTCTCGCCACCCGAAACACGCTTTAGATCCTCATTTCCTTTCTGCACATATTTACTCCACTATCACCATCTAACCAGACTCCAACCACTCTTCGCAAAGCATACATCTCACAGACAACACATTGCATAAACTCTTTTATATCAAAATTCTTAAACAAACATGGTGACCTGGCCGCCATTTATTTTTTAATCGGTGCCATGTGGATGCTATCTTATCTTAAAAATAATAATTAAAATAACATAGAAAAACACACAAAAATCGCACAGACACACTACGATACGAAAAGCAAACAATACTACGTAAAATTCTAGTAAAATTGCCAATGATAACATAAAATACTACTGATCTTTTCAGGAGCTATCGACAAGCCGACGATCACATCCATGTGACACCTACCGACGATGTAGGAAATGATTTCTTGTTCTGCAGCCTACCTGCTGGATATGCACTGTCAAATGATGGAGTTCATCACCAATTTCTTTATGACCTTCCACTTCAAATATCGAAACTTCCAATACCGCGGAATTAATTACTTCACCACTATGTATAAAATACATAATTTTATATTATATTACTGTTCTTCATCCAATTGAATTTAATTCCGACAGGTGTCGGGCGTAGCAGTGGAATAAACGAGTCGATGTCGTTTGTTGCGGCAGTGTGGCGATGTATCAGTAGGTTGCTATAAAATAATCTTATGATGTGGTTAACTGCGAATTAGTAAGTAAATTTTAGTGTCTTGTACCTTATCAACTATCCTGCAAGGTGATATAACTATAATTGCGTGCCCTTTGTAGTATTCAGATAGTTAATGAAAAAGTTCTACAAACCCGAGTTCTGCAATAATCTTGTGATGTACGTACATGGGGGTTGCCTGATCTTAGGAAATGGCGATACGAAGTATGCAAGGAAATAGCCGACGATAACAAGAATATTATAAGGTGCGTGAACTCTAATTGTAATAAAGATTATCATTTTTACCGCGTAAAACAGTGAAAGTCAGTACAAAAAATTATCAGAAGACAGAAAGCTGACCTGTCAATATATTACATGAAAATTTACCCTTCAACCAAGCTCACAACCGTCAAGTCCTTTGTCCGTAGTGTATGCATTTTGCTTTTGAACAGCGGTCGCAGGCAAATGTGTTACTCAGCCCTGTCACTACTGCTGTTACGGAATCGTATTAAATTTCAAAATTTGCATATCATGCACTTTTAGATATGGCAGCGCAGCCAAAGAAAATTAGGACTCATTAGCACATTTTGAATTATTACATTTTTAAAATCGGACTGTTTTCTTCCAAACGGTCACTTCGTTAACACTGGAGTCTAATCGAGATCGCAGCGGAAGCCTAACTGCGTGAGAGGGTACCATGTATCCGTTCTCAACAGGATGTGACGTTACGGTAGGAGCGACGAAATGCAATAGAAGTTCTGACTATTCAAGGACTAGCTAACGCACAGTTCTGCTAGAAGAGGAGTAGGATAACGACTCGCTAATCGTGTGCCGATTCAAGGAGTTAACAGTTTTTCCTTATGAGGAATTATAATACCATGTAGACTGCATAGATTTCGCATTTTTTACTCTTTCAAATATTTTTCTTTATCCTTTTAAATGCAAACTGTAGAACCGGCAAGAGAAAATTTCTCAAAAAAGAGCTTTAACTGTGTTACCCACTTGATGGCTGGTGATAATTTCGCATTTTTTCTCTAAATTGTTTTTCTTTGTTTCTTTTGCTCATTTTCTGGTCACTGTTGCGATCATAACCCTTTGACACTTCCAAAAATGTCTTTTTGACATTTTTGGAAGAGTGAAAGGGTTATGATTTAAAAGAAAACAAAATAAAAAATCACGTGTAATTGAAAAAAACTACTAATAACACTCGTGTCACTTAGGTTCGTTCATTATGTATAACATAATATCTGTTACTACCAAGACTTCATCTTCTTTTATATTTTTTCTAGGTCTTCCTGAACCTCTTTTTTATTCTTTGGTTTCAAACTGTAGACTGATTTTATTATTCTTTCTTCACTTCTTCTCTGCGCATGTTCAATCCGTTTTATTCTTCTGGTTGAAAGCCAATTGTTTATTGCTCGTATTTCACATTGTTTTCTTATCTCTGTATTTTTTTATTTTATGTAGTCTAGATTTGTTTACTGTTTTTCTTACTTTATTCATTTCATCTGTGTTTAACTTGTTTGTTTGTCTTGGTTTGTTTCTGCATTATATCATAATTGGCCTGATTACTGCTTTATAAATTCTGGTTTTGTCTCTAAGATATTTATTTTTCCATAGTTTCATTCAAGAAGCCTGATATTCTTGCAGTTTTTCAACTTGTTCTCTGGCTTCTACATGTGGCCTTCCTTCCCAGTTCAGTTTTATACCTAAATAGTTGTGTTATTTGTTCTATAATATTACCTTCCAATTCTAATTTACATCTTTTTGGTTCTTTTGATTTCCACTGTTGTATTTTATTAACATTTTCTATTATTTTATCCGTTATTATATTGAATATTGCTGGACTTCAGAAGTCTCCTTGTCTAATATCATTATTAATTTGTATCACTTTACTTGTTTTTCCTTGTGCTTTTATTATACAACTATTGTTATCATATATTTCTTTAATTATTTGTATTAGGTTTTCTGATACTTTTTCTTTTCTACAATATTGTCATTACATCTTACATTAATATTCATGTCAAATGCTTTTCCCAGGTCTATAAAGCATATAAATAATTCCCTATTGTATTCTATTCATTTCTCTAATAATAAATATTGCATCTATACATGATCTATCTTCTCTAAATCCTTGTTGTTCATCTAGTAGATTAATTACCTTATTTTATTATTTAGATTTCTTGTTAGTACGTTTAATGAAGTATTTCATTAAAATAATAGTTGTTCCTTGACATGATGTTAGGGCCTCCCTCGTTGAGTCTATAAACTTCTTGGAGTTGCCTGGAATAATAATAATTTCATAAGTTTACCCCTCCATAATTTTCTGCATTGGTTGTGGTTGGTAATGCAGACTAACAGGTATGCAATAGATGAATAACAAGCCAGCTGAATTGATTGCCTAAAATCTTTAAAGACGAATTCTCAAGGAAATAGAAACAGAAATAATGCTACTGGATATGTGAGAGCTGATGTGCCTAACTAAAGCCCACTTACAGTAGGCAAGAACACAGTTATGTGGAACACAAACAGCATCTATAATATTTCAACCATCAAATCAGAACATTGTACACACCTGGTAAATTAAAACTCAGAGAGAGAGAACTTAAACTGTTGAAACGGGGAAATAGTGGGAGTTGCAGAGAACCACTGAACAGGCAAGGGAAAATCATTAAAAAAATGCAACCATATTTTATTCAGGAAGGAAAGATAACCATCACAGAGAAGGTGTAGCACTAATCATTAAAAAATGGTTTGCTGAACTCAATAGTTGTGGTAAGACCAATTTCTTCTAGAATCATCTCTGTAAGATCCAAGCAAAGGATAGAGAAATATTCATAAAAATGATAGAGTTTATGACCCAGACCAATCACATGAAGAGGCAGAATATAGTCAATTTCTTGAACACTGCAAGAAGAAATCGGGCAAACAAGTACAAGCGATATCTTGATTATAATGTGCGATTTTAATAGAAAGATCGATCGAGTACTCTGAGGATAAAGTAGAAGTAATTGGAAAAATTGGTCATGGAGAGATGAATGAAAGAGGAGAGGACTTGATTAATTTTTGCAAAATAAATCAACTGTTAAACATAAATACGTTAATCTGCCACAAAACAAATACACCTGGACATCACCACACAATGAAATCAAAAACTGTATGGACTATATAATTGTTAATAAGAAATGGAAACATTCCTTCCAAAATGTCAAAACATTATAGAAGATTGACATGGATATAGACCATAAACTACTATCAGCCAAACTAAAAATCAGTTTCAAAAGAAAGAGAATAGACCACCAAACTCAAAAGAAGATAGACATCTCACAACTCAATGATAGCTTGACCAGATATAACTATCAGAAATCATTGAAAGAAAAATTTAATAATCCTGCTTTAGATACAGTCCTAGAGCCTTGGAAAAAAGGTAAAGAAATTATTAAAGAAACAGCAACAAAAACAAGGGCTACCAGACAAAAGTAAATAAAGATTTTCTTACACCAGAGAGAAAAAGAATATCCAAAACTAACCTCTCAAAAGAAGATGATGAAGAAAATCTAATATTATACAAAAATTTGAATTAAGAAATCAACAAAAAATGCAGATTAGCAAAAATCGCATATTTAGAGGAAAAAGCAGGAATGTGTTGTGTGAAGAAGCGTAGAAAAAATGACTCCAAGACCATTTATGAAATAGGTAGCGATAGGTTTACCATACGTCCCTTTTTGAAGGTGTGGTCCTGGACAGTTTGTCATTTTGTCCCGGTTATTTGCTAAAAATTTAAAAGTGCAGAATATACACGCAGTACAAAATGGCGATTAGGCAACACGAATACACTACTTTGATTCTGGCTTCTACACTGTGCTGCAAGTCATTGTTGAGCATGCGCAATCTTAGTTGAGTTTAGATTGTGAGTTGGTGTTTCTTTTCGGTATGTTGTTTGCGATTTTTTTTGCATCATTAAATTAATTTAACCCCAAAATGCCAAAAAGAAACTGTGTGTCACGGATGAATTGAAGAAGGATTATCCGTTTTTGAAAAACGTGCGTGGTTATATTGACAAAGTGAAATGTGAACAGTGTTCTTCAGAATTTTCTGTGGCTCATGGTGGGCGTTCGGACATAAAAAATCACTTGACATGTATGAAACATAAGGCTAGTCTAGTAGCAGCAGGAACTTCCTCAATGATATTGTCATATTTTAAAGGTGCCGATCCAAGTGACAAAGAATTTTTAATAGCTGCTAAACAAAAAGATACTTTTGCATTTCATGTTGCTATTCACAATCTCAGCTTTTAGTCTGCCGATTGTTCATCTAAATTGATATTAAATCTTTTTGAAACAAAGTTTAGACTGGGTAGAACAAAATGCGAAGCTGTCATTGTTAATATGATTGAGCCACTGTTGTTTCAGCAAATTTGTGAAGATTTAAACAAAACAAATTTTTTTTTTTTTTAATTTTGTTTAAAGGCTGGTTTTTCCAAAATGGAGGTATTTTGGAAAAACTGGCTATTCTGACCACGCACCCCAAACACACCACAGAATTGACTGGAAAGGTGCCAAGTCCCTACACCGCACCAAAACCTGGTTCGAGTGAAAATTCAAGGAAGCATGTGATTTGCTCAAACATGATCCGAATCTGAATAAAAATGATAGTCTAACAATTCAAGAATATGGAGGACCCATCTACAACCTTCATAGCAACCACAAAGAAAAATCTTAATACAAGAAGACTTGGTGAAGTGTTTTTTTTTTGTTTTTTTTCCTCCTGAACATTCAATAGCAACCTGTACTGTACAAATACAGAAGATAATCATAATATAACAATATAAACTGTATAATTCCATAAGAATCCTAGTACATGAGGACTTTAGCAGAGTTTATTGTAGTTTTTATTTTATTTAATTTTTTTATCACTAGAGGGCAGGCTAAGAAAAAAGATTAGTTAACAACGTAGATGTAATTTACTTGTATAGAGTGCAACAGCATGTAACTTGTTCGTATACACATGTATCCTTCTGAAGAACGCCTCAATACAGGGGTCGAAACGTTGAAGTTATTATTTTATTATTAATCAGTAAAATAATCTTTTCAACACATGTGTTTTGTGTCCCTAAATTCATAAATATGAATGCTGATCACCGTGTAACCTTAAAAGAAAAAATGTCCCGGTCCCACCCAGTTTCAATATTGGAGCAAATTGGAACCACAACAAGTAGCACTGAAGTAATAAAAGAAATATGGACTAATCATTTTAAAACAAAAATTTGCAGATCAAGATGCCTGAAAAAACTTCTGAACACAAAAAATATCCTAAATGAAGAAATACATAGAACAATCAAACAAATGAAATATGATAAAGCACCAGACATAGACAACATTCAAAAAGGACTTCTAGGAAAGGGGGATAAAGCAAAATAGATGTCTAAGGAAACTGTTCAACAAAATACTAAAGAAAGGAAATTTACTTACAGAATGGGGAACAAGCCACATCATACTCTTCCAAAAAGGAGATGTCAGATCCTGCACTAACTATACACCTATCACCCTTAAAAAGCCACTGCTATGAAATATTCATTAGGATTCTACAAAACAGAGTCAAACATTCCTATGAAAAACAGATGGAAGAAGATCAAATGGGATTTTGAAATAGCAGAAGCACAATAGATGCAATTGCCACATCAAACAGATTAGCATATCTTATGAAAGACAAAAATAAACTCTACTGCTGTTTTATCGATTTCAAACAAGCTTGTGACTCGATAAACAGAGGCAAACTCATTAAAATTCTAGAAAACAGATTGTTTGACAAATACCCATTAAATTGCATCAAGAATTGCTATTCAGAAGCAGAAGCAATAGTAAAATTCCAAAATATAGAAACAGATCAAATAGCAATTAAAAAAGGAGTTGTGCACAGCTGTCCATTGTCACCATATTTATTCAACCTGTATAGTTCGCCCACCGATTAGAGGTCCCTCGACACTTCTGCACATGTCAAAAAAAGGAGAATCCATTCCGATAATAGTGTAATCAATCTGTCTTCTGGGATGTGTTTGTTTATTATTACAGGTCGGAAAATTTAGCTTTTCTTTTATGAACATTGTAGTTTTTAAAGTGTAACTATTTTGCTTGTATAACAGTTTGAAAAATGTAAGTAGAGTATTAACAAAATTAAAAAAGGTATAGCATAAAACAAAAATTTAACTAAGTTTATTTTTAAGAAAGTTTTCTATAAAATAAAAATAATTATACAGATTATACAGAATGCTAAAGATATCATGGACAGAAAAAATTACCAAAAGAGGTCTTAAAATCCATTGGCAAAGCTAAACATCTTGTACAAATTATCAAGAAACGAGAAACATCATATCTTGGCCACATCATGAGAAACAGCAAATACCAACTTCTACAAACTATTTTGGTAGGAAGAACTGATGGCAAAGGAACTAGAGGAAGAAAAAGAATATCATGGTTTGACAACATCAAGACGTGGACAGGAAAGAGCAGTGCACAACTGCTCAGATTAGCACAAGACCGCAGTTTGTTCGCCAAGATGGTCACTGACCTTCGATAGAAGATAGCACAATAAGAAGAAGAAGAATTTAACAGAAAAACAAATTTTTTCAAATGAACTTAGATATTCTAAACTTATAGTTGAGAGAACTGAGACACTTTAATGTCCTAAACCGATTAATTATTTATGACTTGTTGCGACTCTTTTAACAAACCATGCAAAAAAAAAAGTTGGAAAAAAATGCCATTATCAAATCCTTTCGTCATATAATCATCATATCATCTGAATTGGTGTCCGAATCACCATCACTTTCACTTAAACTGATCACCAAAGGTTCGCATAATTCTTCTATAATTCCGTCTCTGTCCCAATACATATTTTCCAATGAGGTGACATGAGAGAAATATTTCCCCAGTTTTGAACTATAATACTTTCAATCGCCTGTTCTGAAAGCTTAAAAAGTTTCAACATGTCAATATCTCCAGTTACGTTGCAATGGCAAATGAAACTTTTAACTTCTGCCCAAACATACTCAATAGCATTAATATCGCAATGATATGGTGGTAGCCTCAAAGCTAGAAATCCATGCTCTTTGAGCATCTTGTCGAATTTAAATAGTTTAGTTGTGGGCGAGTTTCTTTTGACCAAATTAAGCAATTCAATTTTTTGCATATCTGGGGAATGAGAAATGCTATTTGCAGAGAGCCAATCCATAAGAACTTGCTTCTTATTAGACCAATTTGGAAATTTGTTTAATCGAATAGGAGTGACATGAAGCGTTATCAATTATAACAACAGCATTTTTAGGAAAGTTTGGAATCAGTTTTTCTTCTGCCCACTTTTCGAAGATCGTAGAATTCATTTGCCTATGGTAATTGGCTTTGTATAGTAAGTTTGAATTCGGTAAAAAACCCATTTCTCCACCTGCACACAAAATTATTATGTGCCACGAGGCATTTCCGGTTTGTAGCACTCCACATTCTTCTTTAGACTGCCAACATTTTCCAAAAGTTAAATTACTATCAATCCAAGTTTCATCGAGATACACAATCGCTCTTTTCTCCTCCTTGAAATGTCTTATTGCTCTCAAATACTGCGTTCTAGATAAAACAATGTCACTTCACTCCATTATAAGTTTCCTTTTATTCTGGGACTTTTAAAAACAAAATCCGATTTCATGAAGTATTTTCCTTAAAGTTTCTCTTTTCCTAGGAAAATTTATTTTTTCTTTAAGCATAGGAATCCATTTTGGAACAGTTGGCACTCTTTTCTCAACCATGTAAAATTCATGAATAGTTCTTCTTATGACGTCTACATCTAAATTATCAAAGCTACAGTTTCGATGGTTTTCTTTACTCTGGCGCTTTTTTTTTTTTAGATTTAAATTTTGGCTTACCTTTTACCTTTTGATTCCCTACGAATTCTTTTAACAGTCGACCCCGATACACTCACAATTGCACTTGCACGTTTTATGACTCGAGAAAGGGAAACAAGTTGATGATTCTTTTTTTGCAGAATTCTTTTGCAAGAGCTACTGAAACGTTTAACAACAGAACTTGTTGAATGTACTGGATCCATCATACAAATTAATAATAAAAAGTAATGTAAAAAAAGCGACAACAAAAATCACGCTAGTACTAGTACAACGACAGACAAGAAAGCACGTGATTTCACATGTTGCTGACCAATTCGTACATCCTTCATTTCTTTCTCCACTTCGGCATGAATCGACTATTCTTGGCAAAATGCCAAGGAGAGATCTACAAACGGTGGGCAAACTATATCTAAAATGGACTGCAGATGTGTGAAGGAATAATGGTAAATGGAAGAAACACAATGCACTTAAATTATGCTGTCGTTATAGTTATCACTACTGACAGCCAATTAGAAAATATCCTTACTAAGCTACATCAAACAAATATGATATGAAAATGAATTTTAGTAAAACAAAACTAATGGCAATGGTAAGAAAAAGGGAAGCAATCCAAATGAAAATAGGAAACCATAATATAGAACAAGTAAAGCAGTTCAATTACCTAAAATCAATGTTCACTGAAGATGTAGACTATTTTGAAAACATAAAATGCCGAATCAATAATGGATGGATGACAATGGGCAGACTACAAATAAAAGATTAAGCAAAGAACTCAAATTAAAGATATATAAAACAATAATTCCCACAGTACTCTATTGCTTAGAATGCTGGATCTTAAGAAGAAAAAAAAATGGATCAACTCAATTCTTTTGAAATGAAATGCTTAAGAAAAATCAATAGAAAACAAACTGTGCAGAAAGAAAAACAAATGAAAAAGAGAAAAACTTAACTTTAAAGAAACAATAATTACTGCACTGAAAAAGAGCCAATTAAGCTGGTTTGGACATGTTTCAAGAAAGAACTCAGAAAGAATACCAAACATATTAAATGATAGAATCGAAGGACAGCCCTGAACAGGACGACCAAGAAAATAATGGATTGACAACATTATAGAAAGCATCCATTT